>NW_026570420.1:0-154290 GCF_019649055.1 Paramacrobiotus metropolitanus | reverse complement strand
CTCGATTTGACTATAGTTTTCCATTTTTTAAGAGTGTTTCCCAAAAGTGCTGCGTTGGGTTGCTCAAACATATTTCTCGTTTTTTCGCATTTTACTGCAATCTTTCCCAATTTGACTATATTTTTCCCATTTTTTAAGAATGTTTCCTAAAAGTGCTGCGCTGTTTTGCTCGAACATATTTCTCGTATTTTCGCATTTTACTGCAATCTTTCCCGATTTGACTATATTTTTCCCATTTTTTAAGAGTGTTTCCCAAAAGTGCTGCGCTGTGTTTCTCGAAAATATTGCTCTTTTTTTGCAATTTTACAGCAATCTTTCTCGATTTGACTATATTTTTCCCATTTTTTTGAGTGTTTCCCAAAAGTGCTGCGCTGGGTTGCTCGAACATATTTCTCGTTTTTTCGCATTTTACTGCAATCTTTCCCGATTTGACTATATTTTTCCCATTTTTTAAGAATGTTTCCCAAAAGTGCTGCGCTGTTTTGCTCGAACATATTTCTCGTATTTTCGCATTTTACTGCAATCTTTCCCGATTTGACTATATTTTTCCCATTTTTAAGAGTGTTTCCCAAAAGGTGCTGGGTTGCTCGAACATATTTCTCGTTTTTTCGCAATTTTACTGCAATCTTTCCTGATTTGACTATATTTTTCCCATTTTTAAGAGTGTTTCCCAAAATTGCTGCGCTGTTTCGAACATATTTCTCGTTTTTTCGCATTTTACTGCAATCTTTCCTGATTTGACTATATTTTTCCCATTTTTTAAGAGTGTTTCCCAAAATTGCTGCGCTGGGTTGCTCGAACATATTTCTCGTTTTTTCGCATTTTACTGCAATCTTTCTCGATTTGACTATATTTTTCCCATTTTTTAAGAGTGTTTCCCAAAGTGCTGCGCTGGGTTTCGAAAATATTTCTCGTTTTTTGCAATTTTACAGCAATCTTTCTCGATTTGACTATATTTTTCCCATTTTTTAAGAGTGTTTCCCAAAAGTGCTGCGCTGGGTTGCTCAAACATATTTCTCGTTTTTTCGCATTTTACTGCAATCTTTCCCGATTTGACTATATTTTTCCCATTTTTTAAGAGTGTTTCCCAAAAGTGCTGCGCTGTTTTGCTCGAACATATTTCTCGTTTTTTCGCATTTTACTGCAATCTTTCCCGATTTGACTATATTTTTCCCATTTTTTAAGAGTGTTTCCCAAAAGTGCTGCGCTGGGTTGCTCGAACATATTTCTCGTTTTTTCGCATTTTACTGCAATCTTTCCTGATTTGACTATATTTTTCCCATTTTTAAGAGTGTTTCCCAAAATTGCTGCGCTGGGTTGCTCGAACATATTTCTCGTTTTTTGCACTTTACCGCAATCTTCCTGATTTGACTATATTTTTCCCATTTTTTAATAGTGTTTCCAAAATTGCTGCGCTGGGTTGCTCGAACATATTTCTCGTTTTTTCGCATTTTACTGCAATCTTTCCCGATTTGACTATATTTTTCCCGTTTTTTAAGAGTG
This sequence comes from Paramacrobiotus metropolitanus, assembly GCF_019649055.1. Classification (NCBI taxonomy): domain Eukaryota; kingdom Metazoa; phylum Tardigrada; class Eutardigrada; order Parachela; family Macrobiotidae; genus Paramacrobiotus; species Paramacrobiotus metropolitanus. The sequence goes on along the minus strand of NW_026570420.1, from coordinate 152,787 downwards.
TTTCCCAAAAGTGCTGCGCTGTTTTGCTCGAACATATTTCTCGTTTTTTCGCATTTTACTGCAATCTTTCCCGATTTGACTATATTTTTCCCATTTTTTAAGAGTGTTTCCCAAAAGTGCTGCTGTGTTTCGAACATATTTCTCGTTTTTTCGCAATTTTACAGCAATCTTTCTCGATTTGACTATATTTTTCCATTTTTAAGAGTGTTTCCCAAAATTGCTGCGCTGGGTTGCTCGAACATATTTCTCGTTTTTTCGCATTTTACTGCAATCTTTCCTGATTTGACTATATTTTTCCCATTTTTTAAGAGTGTTTCCCAAAATTGCTGCGCTGGGTTGCTCGAACATATTTCTCGTTTTTTCGCATTTTACTGCAATCTTTCCTGATTTGACTATATTTTTCCCATTTTTTAAGAGTGTTTCCCAAAATTGCTGCGCTGGGTTGCTCGAACATATTTCTCGTTTTTTCGCATTTTACTGCAATCTTTCCCGATTTGACTATATTTTTCCCATTTTTTAAGAGTGTTTCCCAAAAGTGCTGCGCTGTGTTTCTCGAAAATATTTCTCGTTTTTTTGCAATTTTACAGCAATCTTTCTCGATTTGACTATATTTTTCCCATTTTTTAAGAGTGTTTCCCAAAAGTGCTGCGCTGGGCTGCTCAAACATATTTCACGTTTTTTCGCATTTTACTGCAATCTTTCCCGATTTGACTATATTTTTCCCATTTTTTAAGAATGTTTCCCAAAAGTGCTGCGCTGTTTTGCTCGAACATATTTCTCGTATTTTCGCATTTTACTGCAATCTTTCCCGATATGACTATATTTTTCCCATTTTTTAAGACTGTTTCCCAAAAGTGCTGCGCTGGGTTGCTCGAACATATTTCTCGTTTTTTCGCATTTTACTGCAATCTTTCCTGATTTGACTATATTTTTCCCATTTTTTAAGAGTGTTTCCCAAAATTGCTGCGCTGGGTTGCTCGAACATATTTCTCGTTTTTTCGCATTTTACTGCAATCTTCCCCAATTTGACTATATTTTCACCGTTTTTTAAGAGTGTTTCCCAAAATTGCTGCGCTGGGTTGCTCAAACATATTTCTCGTTTTTTCGCATTTTACTGCAATCTTTCCCGATTTGACTATATTTTTCCCGTTTTTTAAGAGTGTTTCTCAAAAGTGCTGCGCTGTTTCGCTCGAGCATATTTCTCGTTTTTTCGCATTTTATTGCAATCTTTCCCGATTTGACAATATTTTTCCCATTTTTTAAGAGTGTTTCCCAAAAGTACTGCGCTGTGTTTCTCGAAAATATTGCTCGTTTTTTCGCAATTTTACAGCAATCTTTCTCGATTTGACTATATTTTTCCATTTTTTAAGAGTGTTTCCCAAAAGTGCTGCGATGGGTTGCTCAAACATATTTCTCGTTTTTTCGCAATTTTTCAGCAATCTTTCTCGAATTGACTATATTTTTCCCATTTTTTATTAGTGTTTCCCAATAAGTGCAATTAGGAAACATGGTATTTTTTCATTTTGCCAATTGCCATGTTTTACCGCTTGCCAGTAAGCTGCCACTGCCAGGGGCAGTTGCCAGTGGCAGGTGCCACTTCCACCATTTACACCGTGCCCGTAACAATGTCAGGATAACAATGGGTTTTAATGCTGGAAACGGTTATAACACATTTGAACCGATTTTAGCTATTCACTTAGACAAGCTAGTTTTTTCATAAAAAAATTTCTGTTAAAGTAAGTGAAAAATATGTGCTTTACCTGGCGGCTGGTTGAACCATGCCGTTTATAACAGTTTCCATTGGAATGTTGTACTGTCCATCCACATTTGGATGCAAAAAAAATCCCAAGGAAACTGCGATCTCTGTCTTCGAAGGTTCATACCCGTATCGTTCAATGAGGCATTCGCAATGACTTGCCTGTAGCCTGTAGGCGTACAGATACATCATATCTGAATTATAAACACCGCAGAAAAAAATGAACTGCAGTGCTTCCTAAAAAATTGTCATGCACTGCACTGCGTACGTGCAATTTTGATAACGTATAAACGGTATATTTACTATCTGCTGGTAAACTGATCGCGGAAACCGTCAAGTTTTGTCCTTATCGAAATTGTAAAAGTCAGAGCGTTGTCGTAAAAGTGTTGTCCTTACCGATGACGCTTGTTCCCGATACCAGTGAAACCTCATCGTACGTACACCGCCAAGAAACGTACACCCTTCTGTAGATATTACGTACGAGAAATGCTGTTTACCGAATTTCGCCGTATACTAGAGTACAGGGGGGAATCTCTACGTACGTACACCTCAGCGTTGCGTACACGTACAGCAATTTTTTTTTTGGTTAAGATTCTTCTTTATTGATTTCAACATGTACAAGCAAAATGCCGTTTTACACTTAAAACTCAAATATTGAATAGCTAAAACAAATGGAACAACTCTTCCAGTTCTTTTGAACAACCAACAGTACCCAGAACAGATGCGGCATTTCCGCGCTGAATTTCGACGCTTATACGCTGCCACAAAAACTCGGTAGCGCGCGCTTCTCTATGCGTCGGCCGACTTCACTGATGAACTGACGGGTACTGGCGCTACAAGTTCCCGTAGTCTCAAAGGAAACTGGTTGGAGAAAATAGCGATCAGTCAGTTCCCTGTAGTTGTTCCTCTTTTGCTCTTCCGCGTCTTCTGCTGCCGATCCCGCTTCCTCCGATGAGCCGGCAATGTACTATATAGCGAATGTATCGCACACTGTAACATCCCAAATCAATGGGAGGCCGTTCTTCCAAGGGAAAAGAGATAAACCGTCCGGCCGCTTCCCATCTAACCTGCTCAATCCAGGTGGCTCCAGAATAGAAGGCACTTTTGCTGATCCCAAGCTGCGTTGAATAAGGCTATTCAAACTTGCGTGTCGCCTGAATCTCCCTTGACTTTTCGAACATGACAAACCATGCAAACCTAGAGCATCAACCATTTCCCCGCAACGGCATTTGTGTTGCTTACAGATCTGGACTCCCAATCGTAAAGCAACAGCGATTCGTACCGCAGCGTCGTCCAACAGTGTGCCAAGGCTAGCAACCGGCAAAGCAAACAACCAGGCACTGGCATTCTTAGTAGAGGCGGCCAACAAGCGAGCAGAGGCGATAACGTCGGCATCCTCCTTTAAGGCTTCCAGCTTCCTGATAGTCAGCATGTTCGACCACAGGCGTTGATTGCTTCGGTCTTCTTTAGCAGGGGCTGATTTTCCAGTTAATTCTTCCCAGCGAAACTCGACTTCGATCCGGTCATCAGGGCAGTCCTCGGGCACAATACTACTGACCAGCTCGTCAGTCGCATAAAGTGAAGACAGATGTGCTGGGGCTGCAATTTCTTCCGCTTTTGGTAAACCTAGCCCACCTGATTTCACCGGCAGAGAAGCTTGCCTGTATGTAACATCGTCCATCTTGACGTTTGTGATTTCCTCGGCCTTAGACTTTATCAAATCGTCAAATTCTCTGAGCTTCTCTGGGTATTTGTAGCAGGGCGCCGCTCTGAGAATGTACATGAGACGTGGCAGGGACATGCTGTTTCTGAGTAAGAATAGAGACTGATGTGCCGGCAAAACACCCAAAGATTCTGTCAGTTTCTTAACTTGACTGATTTTACAGTCCAGGGCACGCTCAATAGACCAGTCAGTGAGAGGAGCGCCAAGCAATTCGAGTGTCTCTGGGGTTACCAGTTGAATTCCGGGTGCAACCGCATTAAAACGATCATAGATCCTCAGTCGTTCTTCTTCGGTACCGCCATACACAAACAGCTCGCACTTGGCAAAATTAAGTTCCAGGCCGAGTTTGGAGGCTTCGTTTTGTACAGTGATCAAATCTTCCAAAACAATTTCTGGGTCGTACAGCAATTCTCCGTACCGCATAGGAATTTAACTGTACGCAGTCACCTCGTGAATGCGTACACCGCTGCTTCAGAACTGAAGATTTTAAACTTTCTATTGGGAAAGTTGTGAAAATCAAAGAAATAAGGAGAGCTTAATCGCAATCACTAGCTTTTTGTATCCCGAGTTAGATTTTAATAATATTTTCGGTTGAAATGTGTGCAAGAGAATTGTTTTTGTCTGTGTACTGTTGTACATGCACACAAATTCATGCAGTTTTGTATGAAAACAACTAAATTACGTGTATTTTTAGGGTTTTGCACAGCATTTCGTAGTGGGGCAGTGCCCCTAAGTGTGCATTCACCCCCAGGGGGCTGGGGGTAGCTAATTTGAATTCCGTGCACCCCTGAATTACGTACGAAATTTTCTGTACGGAAGTGCACGTATTTCAGAGGTTTCACTGTACGTCCAAATAGCGAAACCACACAACCAAGGATACAGCTCTTTAACAAGCACAGTGGGGCTGCTGATACGTCCATGCACCTTTGCGAGACCGCTACGCAAAACGACGCCATTGAAGACAAAGCCACCACTGACCATGTGGGCTCTAAACACCGTCGCTGCATTTCGGGACGAGACCGTAAGGGTGGTCTCGTCCCAAAATTTAAAGAGCAAAGCTAGTTGATTTAAAGCAAAGCTAGTTGCGATACAGCAACTTCACCTCGCAAGGTAGCTTCGCGTGCCGTAACTGTAGGCGTGGCCGGCCACTGCATACAGCCACCTCGTGCGGCTGAGCAACCGTAAAATCAGCGAGATGCGCTTCGAATCTGAGACTCACTCTTTGAATCAGCCGCTAAGTCGCAATGTCACCGCTTAGGTTGGTGGTGGGGAGGTGCCTCTCCGGCTCAGGAAATCAGAATGAAAATTAAAATAAATGAAAGTACTGTAATTTGTTAAACTGGTGATACGAGAAAAAGCCCAGTCTAAAGTTCTTAACTAGTCGCGTGACCTTTAACATTTTCCTGCAGCTGCAGACAACGATTGGGAATTCCCCCGGCACTCTCAATCAACCGAAATGACTGATGTGTCCCTCACAGCATTCACCTCGCCGCACGAAGTGCCTTTGCGAGCAGGTACGCTGCACGATGCGTGGAAGGCCTCCAGCCGAACGATGACGCACAGCATGCGCTACCGCCTTCTCCTGCTGGCAGTGCTGGTCAGTGTAGTGGGATACGGTGTGGACGGCTGCCCTCTGGCCGGTCCGAACCCGGGTAAGCGCTGGCAGGGCCACCAATATTATCCCGGGACACGTGCTTGTCCCATAATTTCCATCGCATTAACACAGTGCCAACTACAATTTCACGGGTTGCGCCAAACTCCTTACTGTTTAAGGGATTTGGCCCGGTACATAGCATTAAATTCGTGCACATCCACGGGAACTTTCGCTGTCGCGCACTCCCAAACACTTTTTTCCATTGCTTTATGGTAGTTTATAGCCAAATGACTTGTATACAGAGGCGTGAAGTCCGTTTTCGCGCGCAACATCCGGTTCGGGAGTAATGACTGCTACAAATTTTCAAAAAGTTTAAATGCATTCAGGTGTACCAAAAGTCTCATTATGGACCGATCCCTTTCAAATTTTGTGCGTAAATGCACATAACCATGAAGATCGTTCTTACACCGATCCACTGTTCTAGCATGTTTTTCAAATTTTAAAATGAATTTCAAAAATTTTAAAAATCATTTTAAAATTCGAAAAAAATCGTGGAAGTCTGGATCCGTGTAAGAACGCTCTTCATGGTATGCGCATTTTCGTGCAAAATTTGAAAGGGATCGGTCCATAATGAGACTTTTGGTGCACCAGAATGCATTTAAACTTTATGGAATTTTCTAATAGCTATAACTCCCGAACCGGATGTTGCGCGAACAAACGGATTTCACGCCTCTGTATACGAAACATTTGGCTACATAATGTCGAAAAGCAATTCAAAAAAGTGTTTGGAAGTGCGCGAAAGCGAATAATCCCGTCAATGTACACGAATTCAGTGCTATGTACCGGGCCAAATCCCTTAAAGAGAATCATTAAGTATAACAAGTAAATCTTGAGAGGAGTCAAGTTGTCACTGCGGTAGACATAGTAAAGGGGCGAGCATTCCTAGCGCAACTTCGGGCTAAATACGCGCCATCAGTAGCCTTAGGTTGAAAATTACGGGACAAGCCTGAAAGTCGATTGGCCTTGCAGTGCAGCGTTGGCGGGCAGCAGAGGTCGTGGAGACGGCCCCGTACTGGGAGACTGACCGTGTCGTCGACCTCTCCGCCCTGGAGGACGCCGCGGACCTTGTGACGACGACGACGATGCAGCCACTGCCCGATACCGTTACTGTCGAGGTGGGGGACCGGGCGTGGTTCGAGTGCAGGGTGGCCACGTCCGCACTGGCGCAGCGGATCGTCTGGCGCCACCAGAACATTGCAGTGCAGCGTTGGCGGGCAGCAGAGGTCGTGGAGACGGCCCCGTACTGGGAGACTGACCGTGTCGTCGACCTCTCCGCCCTGGAGGACGCCGCGGACCTTGTGACGACGACGACGATGCAGCCACTGCCCGATACCGTTACTGTCGAGGTGGGGGACCGGGCGTGGTTCGAGTGCAGGGTGGCCACGTCCGCACTGGCGCAGCGGATCGTCTGGCGCCACCAGAACATTGCAGTGCAGCGTTGGCGGGCAGCAGAGGTCGTGGAGACGGCCCCGTACTGGGAGACTGACCGTGTCGTCGACCTCTCCGCCCTGGAGGACGCCGCGGACCTTGTGACGACGACGACGATGCAGCCACTGCCCGATACCGTTACTGTCGAGGTGGGGGACCGGGCGTGGTTCGAGTGCAGGGTGGCCACGTCCGCACTGGCGCAGCGGATCGTCTGGCGCCACCAGAACACCACCACCCTCGGCGTCAGCAGCTACGCGCAGAGGCACTTCGACAACGCCGCTGTCCTCTTTATCCGCGGAGTCAGCCTCGACTCCGGCGGGACGGTGGAGTGTCTCCTGCCCTGCCATGACGGTGACCTTTGCGTTGTGCGCACCTTCCACCTGCAGCCGACGCCGCGGAAGCTGCGCGCCGACGAAGTCTTCGTGCCGCCGATGCACAGCGTGACCGTCCGCAAAGGGAGCTTCTTCATGACGTGCCGCGGCCGCTTCGACTGCAGCCAGACGCCGCCCGCGTCGCACTTCCTCTGGAAGTACGGCTACGGGAACTACGTCGTGGCGGCGCCCTTTTCCGCACTGCTGGGCGGGGACATCCCCGATCTGCTCAACGGTTCCGTCACCTTCGACCGGTCGGCGCCGGGCGCTGCCGATCCCTTCTGTTCCAGCACGCTGACCCTTACCCTGCGCGAGGAGGGCTATCCCTCTCCCTGGTCCATAACGGTGCACTGCTGGGTCCGCACCCATGTCCACCACCACCACTGGTTTACGCAGCGCGCATTCGCTCGTATCGCGCGAGCGCAGTAGCCAGCCGTGGAGTGCCGCGATTAATTGTAAATTTGTAAGGCACCGCAGCACCATGTATTTGTCATTTTATATGCTTGTTATTGTTATTGTTAATGCATGCGTGATAAGCACGCCAAGAGGTGTCTGTAGCGTTGTTTTCCCAGGGACTCCGTTTTTATTTTGTCTTACTGGGCGTAGGTGGCTTTGCACAAAAATATTCACATCGTTTACCAAGTGCACCAAGCTGCAATACATAAATTTAAAAGAAATGTTTATTTGTGTCCTGTAGGTACTACAAGCGAAACTGTTTATCGTATAGTGTTTTCCCTGTTGACATCACCAGAACTTCTTCGTATACGAAAAGAAAATATGAAAAAGTACGCTGGAATCTCAATAGATTTTGGTAACTGGCAAGTTCACCGATAAATTATAAAATAACAAAAATTATTAAATAACTAGAAAATTGCTCCCGCTTAATTTTATCATGGACGCGGTAAGGTCGACAAAAAAATTCACACTGGTGGTGCGCACTGTGCACTGTGCAGCTCTGCAGCACGATGAACTATTGTGCACAGATACAACGGGATGACAAAATCCCAGGAAAACAAAACCTACATCATTGCTGCCAGCGCCCGGCTAGTGTACTACTCTACGTCTTGGCTGGACACGTCCTTGTACAGTGGGTGTTGCAAGTTCACGACGTACAACTGAACAAGTTGTACGTACAGTTGTACGTACAACTGTACGTACAACTGTTCATACGTCAATACATCTCCGATTGCCTTCGAGATGGGACTCGTCGGCTATGGCCATTGTGAAGGAACTGGGCAAAAGGTTACAACAGCACACAGGAGAACGCCGATCGCACGAATTTCTGCGTCAACAACTATCGCTGCCCGCTGTAGATTCAGCGCGGAAATGCAGCATCCATCCTTGGCAGTTGGCACGATGGACGGAGTCAATAGTTTAAACGAAGTTTTGCTGTTGTGAATCACATAGCGTGTTTCTTTTTCTATTCCCAGAACTGTGCGAAGATTATTAATAGGAACTGTACAAGTGCAGCGATGTGTACTTATTCTCGTTAATGTGAATCTACGAGTACATGTCCGATCTAGGTGTGCCTATAGCAACTGTAATGAACGTGACAGCGTTGCTAGGCTACGAACACTATTTAGTTGATTTCTTGCTGCTGTCCCGAGCGACATAAAAGGTCGGGAACGGTATCGCCACTGCCACAGACCTGAAACGGGCGAAAGAGTTTTATAGACAGCGGTTATCTATTTAAATGCAACCGGGAAACGCGATATGTGTTCTGATTCGATTGGGTATTGGGTACAATCCCCGAGCAGGATAGCATAGAAGAAGTGTTTTTGTTATAAAACTCGTTTTTTCTAGTACTCAGTTTGTACTTACATGACGATACTTATTAAAGGCTATGATACACATCTTACAATGCATAATTACAGTATTATCTCGCTACAAGTCACGCACCCTGCAGCGAGATGGGCCGTGGCACTCCGCCCGACTGTCGCTAGTTTCCCTACCGTATGTCCGTTTTCCCGGCAACAAATCAATGTGTGGAGCGCTGTACAGAGTATATAATATACAGTTACTTATACTGCTCACGTCCTGTGCACAGCGTGACTAATATGGATTCCAACTTCTCTTTGACCTGCACAGGCAGCCCGACCGGACTGCAGCCAAAATGATTTCAAAATGAACCGTTTTGGCTGCAGTCTAGCCGGCCCGGCCTCGACATCGCACTTCACCTGCAAATTGAAATTGCTGGTAGTGCTGCACGAAGCTTGTCAGTTTGTTGTACTTGGTTGCATGTGTTTTGTGCTGGCTTACTGGAACGGTTTCTTTTTGTTAGAAAATCATAAGAAACGCTGAGTCGAACTGTTCCTGCCGGAGAATGACGCACAGCATGCCGATGCGCGAGCGTTGTCTCGTCCTGGAATACTGCTGGTCAGTGTAGCGGGATGCGGCGTGGAAGGCTGCTTTCTCGGCGCTCCGAGCCCGGGTAAGCTGTGCCGTATAGCTTTTCGCCCAATGATATTATCTCGGCGCAGGTGGCACTATCTCTCTAGTCCGCTGATTTACTCCTTGTGTAAGGGATACAGATAGAGCAAGGAATACAGATTCATGGGTTACGCTAAGATTCATACCGTGGCCCGCCACGTCACGCTCTCTGCGCGTTAAGGCGCTGCGGGACGCGCGTTATGGCCTTGCCACGCGTTATGTTAAGTTGTCGGCTGAGGCTGTTTTTTCACAGGGTGCGTATTTGCCATGTTTGTAACAGGAGCACTATGGTCACTGTCACACCACGTGTAATTATTTGTGGTCACTGGTGTGAATATATACGGCCAAGGTGCACATAGTGATAGTGGGATAGCGGTGCACGTAGGGATAACAAAGTGCGAGGAAAGCAGTCTCCGTCTTTGCGGCCGTCAGCCGCCTAGACTGCTGCGTTGTGGCAGAATAATCATGTCTTCATGCATCGCGCAATATAAGCAACTAAACTCGCAAGATGAGCAAGTACTTGTACATATTACATAATCGTACTTCCATGTACAGTGAAACTCTCTACAACATACACCCTCCGTTCCAGGCTTTCTGAATGTTACAGAGGGGTGTGTGTTATACAGAAGCTCTGCCCCCAGGGGCACTGCCCTCAGGGGCACAGCCCCCCGGGGGTGTTTCTTAACAAAACAATTAACAAAATATCAGAGTGTGGACATTATTCGGTCTGAATGTTGGTTTTGCTGCCCTTTTGTACGCTTGGAGTTGGAAGATCCGGTACTAAACAGATTAAAAACAGAAGCCAGAACTTTCTTTTAGAGACACCGAAATGGTTTTTTTCCCCCATCCTAGCCAACCGTATGTTACGCAGGGATTGAATAAGCTGGTAAAAATTTTACCGGTTCCATAAAAGGTGTATGTTATAGCTGTAAAGGGGTGAATGTTGTACAGAGAACTGCCCCTGTGTTATAGTCTACCGGACGGTTTGGTTCCCAACCTCATGTATGCAGTAAAGGGGTGAATGTTATAGGAAGGTGAATGTTAAGAGGAGTTTCACTGTACCGTACATGCATTAATTTTACACTGAACAAAATTATTCGTTTTTGAAGTTGAGTATTATCTCTAGTGTGCCTTAGCAACTGGTAATATAAATATAAAGTAAGAGCGTTGGTACGCTACGTTTAGTTAGTTGTCTGCTGCTGTCCCGAGCCAACGGCATAAAACATCATGTCGTGCATTATTTCATTGCAAATCATGGTCAGTGCACCTGCACCGGGATGGGCCGTGTCACGCCGGCCGACCGTTGCTAGTTTCTACACCGTATGTCAGTTTTACCGGCAGTACAATGTACATCAGTGCGTGCATGCTATATATACTGCTCACGTATATACTACACTGCATTTCAGCGGAAGGCCGAGACCAACATGGTCGACAGGGCCACTGAACTGCAGAACAGGAGGACAGTTCAATTGCGGCGTCGGCCATTCTGGCATCGGTATCGGTTGATGTCTCGGCGAAATCGGCGAATGCCTGCCATAAGCGGCGTCTCCAAAAACTGAATCCCTTTCGCACCTTAACCGCAGCTGCGCCTTAGCCATTGTCGTGCCAATTAAGCAGCATGACCCACATGAATCCCAACTTTCCTGTGGCCTGCAGCGGCCAGCTCGACCGGACTGCAGCAATCATTTTGGCTGCATTCCAGCCGTCCAGGCCGCGGCATCATACTTCATCTGCAAGTTGGACGGCCGGGCACTGCGTGGCGGCGACGTATCCTGTTTTGTACAACTTATTATTTTGTACTACAGAGAATGCGATAGGGCGCCGCCACAAAGCACAGGCTACAGATAGTTAAATCGTCCATAAAAAAACCCTATGTACCGTATTTTCTATTGCATCAACAGTCAGCACATGTACTTGTACAGCGACAAATATCTGTACAAATTCACCGGCCACATACGCTAAGCTACACTAGTTACGCTTGTGATGTACCTTTACGTTAGAAAAAATACAGAACAAGCTTGTATATGGAGTGTAAAGCTGTGTCCACCAAGTTGTCGTTTAGGTGTCCTGCCACTTGGGCCACCTGACATTTGGGCCACCTGACACTTGGGCCACCGCACATTACGGTCTCTAATAACTGATCTGATCAGGAAGATGTTTGGTAAGTAGAAGGATGTGGAGTAAATTTAACGGCAACGGCTCACATCTTCAGCGCATGAGTTCGATTTACTTATGCAGCTACAATAGTGCAATACTGCAATCTAACCCATGGAGACCCTGTGTATCCGTTTATATGCCAACAAAAACAAAAAATCCATAAGATTAATGCAAGCTTGTTTTCGAATCATGTGTACTTACTAGTACGTTGTTAATGCTGCAAGTTGCAGAACTGTTATTAATAAGCCAATGTTTAATTTTTTGCGTGCAGTAAAAATAAAGAAGCTATCATTCGTATCGAAAGTGTTTTATTACTTTTTTTCTGTTTTTGAAAGTATTGGTGGCCCAAATGTACAGTGGCCTAAGTGTCAGGTGGCCCAAATGTCAGGTGGCCAAAGTGTCAGGTGGCCCAAGTGTCATGGCGCCGTCGTTTGTCGTGACGGTGTTTAGCCACAATGGCTGAGCCAACAACCAAGTACGTACCCGTTTAGTTATATTTTCTCGACCAATCGCGAGAATGTTCTACCGACGATTCTATTCTCTTATTGGCCGTCTAACCTGCTTGCTATGACGTTCTCTCCAAGTCCACAGTAGCAGTAAAATGAGCTAGTTTGAAAATCAGTTTTTCTTTGATAAAATATGCTTGGTTTATTCATAATATCTGCGCGAGCGGGCTATGGTCTTTTCAGTACCGGCGAATCAGTAGGTACCTTCAGCAGTGACTGACTTATGATAATGCTGCCCAACGGACAGTGCGCGTCATGCTGCTATGTCTCATTCAGAGATAACGCAAGCGTTGTGCATTGGTTTGTTGCAACAGTCAACACATGCCCACTTTAAGGCAACACTGCCAAACGGAAAATCTAGTCTCGACTAGATTTTGCGTTGGGCATCGTTGACTTATCCATGCACTGTGCGCGGTACACGTTACCGGTGTACAGTACACGGTGAGTGCAGTCTGCATAATAATTTTGTTATTAACAAATTTGGTATTAACAAGTTATAGATTTAACATAATTACGAACGCAGAGAGAAGCATATGCTACCTTTAATTTAATGACTTCGAGATGGCATTCATTACTAATCAGTGGTAATTTCGCGCAATAATTATTAATTAAGCAATATTAAGTCTAACTAGATAGTCATTCAAGACGGCAGTAATTAGCTTTACCGATGTATTGAAAATAATTGGACATTTAGAGTAACATTTTCGCGCTCTTTTTTTGCATGTGCGATGTGTAGATGCATAAAGTGCATGTACTCGGTTGTTTATTAACAGGCTGACTTAGTGTAAGTTCGGTCATTCACTTATCGCGGCAGTGACAGTTGGTATGTTATCGCATTATTGGGTAGTTTTTTACGCTTCATTTGTTGTTACTCACTGCCACATGGCTTTCGGTAAGGCTGACTTGCGATAAGCCAACAAAAATGAATTTGTATAGTGTGCGTCAGATAAGTGTTTTCCGATTTCAAGCAATATTTATTTCGAAAAATCGTGCAGTTAATTGTCAATGTCGTCCAGCATACGAAATCAATACGCAGTGGTAATATAAGAAAACAACTAATAAAGCAGCAGCACTACGCCTGCGGAATATCGGACAGGATAAGCTTAGAGAATGCTTGACAGGAACTGCCACCCGGTGCGGCGGCGGCCGCTATCACCACGCGGCTGACCTCCTCCCCTTAATATAATCACCTCCCGCAAAACATCGCTCCCACTGTCCGACGGTGGTGTCCGGATACCACGGCAATCACCTATATCGCCAAGACGCCCGAAGAAGCAGGCTATTCAGCCACCATGGCAGAGCCAAATAAAAACCACAAGCACGGATTTGTACGTGGTCTTTCTACTTTCTCTCTTCTGGTTTTTGAAAGAAACGATGGTTGCATGCAGTAAAGAAGCTAAATGTAAGATACTTGCAATGTATCGTACTGTATGCAAGCATGCTAAATGCTAAATATAAGATACGATACACACGAACGACACAATCGCTTTCAGCTGTGGCCACGGTCACTTTGCCACTGCTGATGAAATTATTTTATTCTATACCCTGTTTTCAAATTGCAGTGCATATTGCTGCAAATAATCGCCGACGGGCGGTGTATTACATAGACTGTGATCTGGCAGTGGATCGCTTTTGGGTGGACATTACAATTATGACCGCGGCTCAGGAAATGGCCGGGTAAGCTGCGCTGCGTGCAAACCGTAATACTGTAACATTATTTTGAATAATTTAATCAATGCAAGCATCTCCAGCGCAGCAAAAATGTCAAAATTGATATCGGTGTTGCTGCGCCTCCGCCTGGCGATCAAGCTCGTTGCAAAAAAGTAAAAATGCAGCGCTCCGGTTGCCTAGTGCGATGTGCCCATACCATAAAATTATTGTATATTTGTGCATGGCTTACAGAGTGGTGAACACGTACGTATTGTACGAGTGCAGCGACCTGCATTCTCGTGAATGGGAATTAGGGACCATCCATAAATACTTGTTCCATTTGAAAAGGCACACTGGAGATCAGTGTGTCTTAGCAACTGGTGATGAAAGCAGGCATCGTTGCTACGCTATGAATATTTAGTTTCTTCTTTGCTGCTTCCCCTGCGGCATACAACATAATGCCGTTCGATACACCTCCTACAATGCATCAAACTTTTCTATGACCTGGACAGGCCGGCTGGACTGCGATGAAAATGATTCGGCACCCCTTCATTAACGTTGCGGCGCCGTATCCTGTTTACTGACTTTATTGGTCAAATCAATCCACAATACACGAATCTGAAGGAAAAAAAACACGCTAAACTGTAACAGAAAAATTTCGTTCAGCTTATCCAGTCTGTGATGATGTGACATAGCAACGTACAGCAGCAGCGTAATAAGCTGCCAGTATGACTGTGGAGAGCTGTGCGAATAAATGACATGGTGAAGACGTGACAATCTGGCGTGAGGAATCTACCTCATTGCCGTGAAAAGGTGTAAAGTGTCTACGAACAGTGTGGTCATGCCTTCGGGAAGTGCTTCAGCCATGCTGTCGGGAGGAAGGAAAGAGGACACCGGTGGATTGATGAGATTTGAGCCAGCCGCGATGACCTGGCGATAATGGCAGTATCGCTACAAAAACTATGTAGCAACTGCACAAGGTCACGGACACGGCCGAGCAAAATGCGGTGCTGCTGGACGCCTTAGGCGTGGAGGCGCTGGAAATTGTCAGAGTAGAAGTCTCTGCCCTCAGGACAGCCGCCCCATCCGCCGTCTACCTGGTTGTCTCAAGCTCAAGCACAAAAATCTTGATCTCAGCCAACAACGGCGATGGCACAGTGGCTGTGCTACGTGGATCACACACTCGGTAGCCAGCGGTTCGATTCCGCTCCGTCGCCATTTTTCAAAATTTCCTCAACAGGAAATTCTTTCAGACTTCATCTGGCCGCCCTCCCTTCGCTGAGATACCCACGGACAGCCGTCTTTATGGCAGCCTCTGATAAAATCCTTATTTCCATGTGCCTGCCTGGCAGTCCGGACGATTTCACCGCTGGCCAGCTGGCGGATAAACTGGAGCAAGCGTTTGTGAAGAAAACGCTGAAGGAGACGGAGTGGGCGTTGTACTTCAGAATTAAGCAGGAACCTGGAAAGACGCTCCTTGAGTTTTCGAACAGGCTACGCCGAAAAGCTACGGTTGTGGGGTTTCCAGCGACGGTGTTGGAGCAAAATATGATGGTCACGTTCACCAATGGACTGGCGAACGAAAACACCAGGCTGCACCTGATGTCAAAGACACGCACGAAGCTGGAGGAGTGCCTGGATATTTGCGAGCTGTATGAGCTCGCCCGGGGGACGAAGGAGACCACGGAGATGGTTGATGTAACGAGAGTCCGCGATGGGCGTGGCCCGGATAAAGGTCACGGACTTGGTGGCCGTGGGGACAGACCAAAAGGGCGAGAAAGCCAAGGCGACAACCGCCGCGGCAGGAGCGGCAGTCGGGAGCGAGACTGCGAAGGCGGAAGCGAGACGCCGCGGTGGTCATATAACGCTGGCGGATGTTATGGATGCGGGAGCGCGACCACCGCAAGGCCGAATGCTGGGCGAAAGATTTGCGGTGCGGCAATTGCGGCAAATATGGCCACATTGCCAAGGCTTGTCGCGCCGACCCAAAGGAGAAAGAGCAGCAGAGGGATGGTGCACGGCGTACCAATCTGATAGAAGAAGAGTTCGATGTGCTACAGGTCAATGTGGATAATGATTTCGACTGTATGGTTAAACATCAGCCTAGTTACACCAGGCGAGAGAGTAGCCGCCCTTGGAGATGCAGCAAGGACGGAGATGCTATTCTGGATACTGTGCTATGCGAGTTGGCTGCCTTGCACAAGAAGGTGGACAAAATGGCACGACGCAGCACAGAAGCGACTCCACGATACTGGAGACCGGTGGAGCATCGGCGATATCAGTCGGAGCAGAACCGGACAGTGGAAGAACTTTCGGCGATTCAAATGGCAGAAGACTGCGATGTTCGGAAAAGCGTGGTGGCAGTCAGCGACGCCGGAAACACTAACGGGGTCAGTAATGAACAGCCGAACGGTAAAATTGGATGTGTACCCGCGACGGAAATGGAAACGTCCTCGAACACTGGACAGGTTAATACTCGCAGTCAACTGAAGCGCGAAAAGAAGCGGAAAAAGAAGGAAGCACTGGAAAACACCGAGGATTCTTTGAATTTAGTTTTCGAATAATTATTTTGGTGTTAATTCTAAAGTTTCATTATCGAATAATTCCATATTATCATGTATTTCTCTTTAGTGTGTTTCACACACTGGGGAAGGTGTGATGATGTGACATAGCAACGTACAGCAGCAGCGTAATAAGCTGCCAGTATGACTGTGGAGAGCTGTGTGAATAAATGACATGGTGAAGACGTGACACAGTCCTTCCATCGTGCCCAGCACTGACGCCGAATTTCCCCGTTGAATTTCTTTGGACAAACGCTGCCACACAAATTCGTGCGAGCGTGCTTCTCCGGTGTGCTGTTGCAGTCTTTTGTATAACAAACTCTTTTGTGTAACATCCTGTTTTGTATAACAAACTGGTCTTATAAGGAATGGGATAGGGCGCCGCGACCAAGTTGCGGCGCGGTGCCGGTGTTTGGCTTATCCCCGACCTGCACTACGTTAATGCCAACACCAACGTGTCGGGATACTTAGGACTCCGCTACGCTATGGGTCATCAATATTGTCCTAAACAATCCTGAATGTGACCCTAAAATAATGGGGAAACTGCCCAGAGCCTCGATCCCGGGAACAAAGATCCTTTATTCCAAGATCTGAGCAAGGCCCAAGCAGAGAAATCTAGAGAACTTACAGCGGCGAAGCCGCATGCATGCATCGGACCGCTGCTGTGCAGCGTCGAGCTGAACGCACGAACGAACATGAACCGCTAACAGAGCCAATCACATATGACAATCTAGAGGGCCACACCCCTACTCGTTACAATATCACTGCAGGTTGGACGAGAGTCCCCGGTGCAAGGGATGTGCTAGGCTCGCAAAGAACTCCGGAAAAAATCTGCCGATTGAGGAAATCCAACCCACAACCTCCACATTTTAAGGCCGAGAGAGACACCACTAGGCTATCGGCAAAGCATACAAATTTAATTTAACAAATATGCCGCAGCCATTCTACAAAATTTCTTAGGTAATTTAAATCTTACCACCCAGCATGTACAGATACACGTGCGTGTTTGCTGTCATCAATAGAATTTTCATGTCTGTTTAAAGATAATTAGAAGCAATCAGACATGATCAGCGCGCATGAAACACCCTCAGAAAAATTAAGCAATCGTCAGCGTTTGCTGCGTACAGCACTAAATCACAACACGTATCGTAGCCGCGGCCATCTGGCGTTTATTTAACCTTTAACTTGACGCTGCTTTACAGTTGTTGAGCAGGGGTCCATTTGGCGGCGCGCATTTAGGCGAGGGAAGGAAAGTACGATATAGACCTGGTTTGCAGACGCAGGTGGAGCGGCAATCTTGACCGCATGACACCGACGGGTTGCGGTTGGCGCATGAAAACTCACACTCACGACAGCCAAAAGTCGTCGATGGGTCGTCACACAAAATTTTTTGTAGGATGCCCGCGCGAACGGCTTCTCTGATTATTTGAGCCAATTTAACCCCTATGTGGGGAGCCAAACGCCCCCCCCCCCGCCATTCCCGCGGAACGTGATGGATTCCTCTCCCAAACTGGCGGAGATGGACGCCTCCCCGCGACGGTTACCTCTTAAACGGGACGGAGATGCCGCGGACCCGAGAAACGCCTCCTGCGATGCCAATGGCGGACGCGACCCGGACACAACGGGAAACCAGAACGGACACGACACCGCCAACAGCAGCACCACTCCGATCCCTAGAGTACGGCCGCATCGACTACCAGCACCACGCCGAAGAATTCCCCCACCAAAACACTGCCCGAACTTCCTGGGACGGCGACCTCCCCCTGGACGGAGCAGGGGATTTCACTGTGGATTTGCGTGTTTCGTTTTGTTTGCAGGGTCACGGGCTACATAAGCTCCAAACCCCTGCCCAAAATTCTCCAGAACGTGACCTTTCCCTACTGAAGAAACGACGGAATTTACCCGTTTCCGCGTTGGACCCTGGATTTGTCCCGACAGTGCGTTGACCCATGGTCTGACCGTACCGGAGCCGAACCGACCCGGAACCCAACCTGAGCCGAAACGGGCTTGAGCCGACCAAACCGAACCGGACCGAACTGCTGTCGAGGATACGCGTGGCGCCATACGGCCCCGCGTTATACGGCGTTTCTAATTGATGATATTTGCATTTTCAAATGAATTTTAAATTACTTCTTAAACTTTGTGTTTAGTGCCAAAATTATTTTGTGAATCATTTTTTCCTAAAACTAAAATTCAGACATTTCTCTTATTTACATAATTACTAAAATTCCTCTTAGTTATTAGAAACAATTTATCTGCTTTCGATTATTTTTAGTAGAAAGTTTTACTTCCCAAAGAATTCTAGGAATTTTCGTGTTTTAAGCATTCAATTAACGTTTAAATCAAAGTCTGGTTTTTTTAATTATTTTTCGATTAGATTCTGTACCTAAATTATATATGCATTTTCCACGTTTCTTACGAAAAATTAATTTTGGAATTTACACCATAATTCTCGGGGTATTTTAGCGGTAGTATTTGCAACCGATAGGACCACCCAGTTATGATTCATCTTTCCATCGCGTTATCATTTCTGTCCACTTTACCGGCTACTCCCCGGCCCTTCCCAAGAATTCCTAGAATTCAGTCTTGTACTCAGCTTGCTACAGCTTGCAGCTACTTAATCAACCTTGTCCTAATCTCTTGCCCCAAACCTTGCTCCGTTTCTTGATTCCCTTGTCATTAAGCATGCCTGAGGGACATTATTGCGTTTAACCGCTTGGGATGAACCAGTGCCATCCCAATCGGAGCCACTAGTGTAATTGCGTTACATTAGTAAGAGCGTCCTCGGCCAGCATCGTTGCCGGTTGGCCAACCTTTCATTCCAACAGACGCATAATGGTGGTACAGGCGGATCGTCGACCCATTTGAACAGCAGCCAGATGTTACAATACATATTGTCTTAATTTCCAAATCAGATTCCAAATCAGATTCCGAATATTAATTAATGTGTTCTAATCTAAGTATAAAATTTTTCAAAACTATTTTGGTATTTAGTTAATTGCATTTTGGTTTTCGGATATTTACGACCCTTACTACTCAGATGCTCAAAGATGCAGCTAACTAGATATTGAGCTATTCTGTGGCTTATATGCCTTAACAATTTAGGTGAATTTGTTTGTTTATAAGTGTGAGATAGAGATTCTAACTAGAAATATGCACCTCAGATACATAAGTAGGTAATTCTGAAAGCCAACAACCGTTCGAAATATTTCTGATGGTGCGTATCAAACTGCCATGAAATAATTTTAAGGATTTTTATGTTTCTTTAAAATTAAAATATAGATAGGTGTGTTAGGAGTACTCCAGTTGGACTTAGCTCGTCAAATTGCATATACAGTAAAAAGTCTTGGCGGCGACCTCGGGGACCCAGAGTTGAGGTCACCGATATTTTAGTTCAACCCACCATGTCGAGTAGTATAGGAATCACAAGAAAAATCGTCCGCGACTCGAAAGTCACTCAGCAACCCAAAGGTCAAGGGTGCTTTCCGTTAAAAAACCCAAATGTCATCAATTAGAAAAGCGGGCTCGCTTCGCTCGTCCGCTTGATAAAGGAAAAGCTCGCTTCGCTCACCCGCTTGATCAAAACATGAACTGAGTGTAGTTTGGAAGTAAGTACTTACTTTTGAACATAAAAACGTTCCATATACATAGCATTCAATCTCAAACATGCTGTGAAAATGTGACAGATGTTTTTGTAAAGCGGGAGATTGTCACTACAAGTATATCTAAAGTTCTTACAACAGCTTCCGGAGGTAGTGCTTGAAAAGTTTGTTTTGCTCAAATCATGCTCGGTCTGAACTTCGTCAAATTCTAGGATCGCCGATATTCTCTTCCGTTTCTGACCATAGAAATTCACTCCCTCTTTTTGACCACTCAAAACTTCCTTTAGTTTTCCCTCCCTCTTTTTGACCAAAGAAAGTCCCTCCCTTTAATTTTCCCTCCCTCTTTTTGACCCGGGCCACCAAGATCGCCATGTCAACCGCTTAGGTTGGCGGCTGGAAGGCGCCTCTCGGACTCACATCATCAGTCACATGTTACTGATGTCAGGAAATCATGTCTGCAACTAAATTCAATTCAAGTAATTGTTAAATTTATAATACGACAAGGCAGTTATTTGCAGCTTTAGACCACTGATCAGCTCAGATACTGCTTTGAAATCTTTTTCGTGCAGCTGCAGACAGCGGTTGGCAATAAACCGGGCTTTCTCAATCGACAGAAATCACCGACAGCATTCACTTGGCCGTACGCATTGCCTGTTGGGGCAGGAGCGCTGCAGGACGCGTGGAAGGCCTCTCGCCGAACGATGACGCACAGCATGCCGATTCGCCAGCGTTGTCTGGTCCTGGGAATACTGCTGGTCAGTGTAGCGGTTTGCGGCGTGGACGGCTGCCCTCTCGGCGGTCCCAACCCAGGTAAGCTCTTGCATGGCCCTAAGCTCTTGAAGCAGCGATATTATCACTGCGCACATGCTTGTCCCGTAATTTCTACCGCACTAACGCAACGACAAATGCAAATCACGGGTTGCGCCAAACGGCATACTACTCTATGGAGAATATTACATTACATTATATTACATTTTCTATGATCTATCTAATACATAATGTAATTATTCTAAGTAAATCCGGAAAGGAGTGAACTTGTCATTGTGGTAGACGTAGTGAAGTGGCCAGCGCAACTTCGGGCTGATTTGCACCGAGCGCGAGGTGCTGCGAGGTCTTCGTCCAGTGATTCACGCTCCTTAGCAGAGCATACATTTCCACAGCAGAGCCAAAACCAATAAGAGCGTACGTAAAACATTTCCAATTCCACAAATCCAATACCATTTTCCAGTGGTATTGGCGGAGTTATTAAGAGATGAATTTTAATTTATTTCTCAATATGTACAAGGCGAGCTTCACTCAATAAGTATGATCAAATGAAGAATTTTTCCCAATTAACATGGGAAGGGACTGCGCACAATACACTCATAGCATTACCACGCATAATCTCCAAACTTAAACGTTGAAAAAGAAAACAAGTGGAGCGACTCTCGCCTGTTCTCATAAACAGTTTTTTACCGATTTCCTTCAACAAAACGACGGCGGAATCGCAATAAGTGCCAAATGTCTCGCATGCAATAGGAACAAAATAGCAGCGATCAGTAAGTGACTTGTATTTTCCCATCTTGACCGTGAATGCCAGTTCGGCAGCAGCGCCCGCACACTTAGAGGTAGCATCGATATACGAATCCGCCATTGTGTCTCTGCACGTCACGTCCCAAACTAGCGGTTGCCCACGATACCACTTCCATCGTGTAGCTCCATCCGGCCGCTTTCCGATTTCTCGCAAAAATCCAACAGGCTCTGGATACGATTCAATGCCGGCGTTGCACAAAGCTCGCAAAATGATATCGTTAATGCCATTGCGCCGTTCTCTTCTGCCCACACCCTTTTGACAGGCTAGTCCATGGTATCCGTTTTCCGTTACATTCTTTCCACATCTTGTTCATGAATGAGGTTCCACAATCTTAGCGCCAAGCCACAGGCCAACGGAAATACGGAACGTCTGGTCATCCAGGAAATTGCCGAATACCTTAGCGGGAAGAGCATTAAGCCAGGCTCCAGCGTATTTCGTGCTAACTGCTCTTAATCGTGCTTCATCTCGCTTATCGCCGCCAACATTATTCCACAAAACATCAACGTCCTTCTGTATGACAGCGTTATCCCCTACACACTGATGAACGCAAGCCAAATCTAACGGTAACTCATCACAAGCGGACTCCAATTTCCAATGTTCACACGCGTCACTGACCAACTGCTCACTACTGCCTTTGAAGATCTGAGATGTCAACTGACGAGTCGCAAACATGGAAGCCAAATTGGCCGAAGGAGCCAATGCCTTCGCTCGTCGAACACCCAAACCTCCTTTGACGACAGGGAGCGTGGCCTGCGTGTACACAAGCCCGTCCAGTTTGGTGTTAGTAATTTCTTCCAGTGCTACTTTAACGTGACAGAGATGAATTGTTAATTACTAGTATCTTTAACAAAATGCTCCAGCCAAACCAAAGCCACTAGAATAGACCAAGCCAAGAAACGAGAATAATAAGTTACGAGATAAGATCAGGAACACCTACTCCGCTGAGCTAACATACGAGTCTACGGAGAAACGGTTGAAAAAAGTCGTTTATAAACGATAACAATTCATGCATGCAAGATATTCAAAATTTTGTAACGGTAACCCTCAGTAGTACCACGTGTTTGAATTTTAGGTACCTTGACCGCATCAAACATCTTAGCTTACAAATTTTTATCCGTTTCTGAGTCGAATTTCCATTCATTACGGTGTGTACCCGCATGACCTCGATTTACAAAGACAATACCACGGAGTGAATGGGATAAATAGAGTGTTTCCCGAATCATGCGGTATCACTATTCTGGTTCATTTATAATTTTTTTAAAAGGTTGCCTCGGTTTCGCCATATTGTTTTGTATCACTCTTCCAGCAAACGCATCCACCTATCTTGCATCAGGAATTACTTACTGAATAAATTACACAAACTATCAAAGGACGCTGGTCTGCGTTCCCTTCTAATCAGCGGAGATGGAGGGGCTACCTGACCTACGTAGATGGCCGTTTTTTGGCTTGGTCTATTCTAGTGGCTTTGGCCAAACACGTAGAGCTGGTGCACAGCAGCTGGTACCTGCCTCTGTAGCTCTAAATTGCAGCAGTAAGTACTAAGTACTGTATAACTTTCATTTCTCCGCATGATTACTGTGTGGGATTTTGACAAAGATCACTCTGAGAAAAGAAATCTATGTATGTAGTTTATGACGGATTTGAGTTTATGACAGCGGTATCTAAATAAAAAGTTCGAAAAACACATGTGCTGTACACAATTCATTTAATCAGCTTTCAATGTAAACATTTGTCGGTGAGTATCGCTCGCGCTCGGTGCAATGATGTGGTTATCAGCCACCACTAGTACGGTTTTAAGTGGCCTTGCACTGGAAATTACGGAACATGCTTGTACGTCGCTTGACATTGCAGTTGAGCGCTAGCGGGCAGCACAGGTCGTGAAGAAGGCCCCATACCGGCAGACTGACCGCGATATCGTCGACCTTTCCGCCCTGGAGGACGCCGCGGACCTTGTGACGACGACGACGATCCAGCCGTTGCCCGATGCATATACTGTCGAAGTGGGAGGTCTTGCGTGGTTCGAGTGCAAGGTGGCCACGGCCGAAGTGGCGCAGCGGATGGTCTGGCGCCACCGGAACGTCAGCACCCACGGCCTCGACAATTACGCGCAGATGCACTTCGACGACGCCGCCGCCCTCATGATCCACAAAGTTAGCGTCGATTCCGGCGGGCCGGTGGAGTGTCTCCTCCCCTGCCATGACGGTGACCTTTGCGTTGTGCGCACCTTCCACCTGCAGCCGACGCCGCGGAAGCTGCGTGCCAAGGACGTCTTCGTGCCGCCGATGCGCAGCGTGACCGTCCACAACGGGAGCTTCTCCATGACGTGCCGGGGCCGCTTCGACTGCAGCCAGACGGCGCCCGTGTCGCACTTCATCTGGAAGTACGACTACGGGAATTTTGTCGTAACGGCGCCCTTTTCCTCCTTACTCGGCTGGGATATCCCGGATCTGCTCAACGGTTCCGTCACCTTCGACCGGTCGGCGCCAGGAGCGGCCGATCCCTTCTGTTCCAGCACGCTGACCCTTACCGTGCGCGAGGAGGGTTATCCCCCTCCCTGGTCCATACCGGTGCACTGCTGGGTGCGCACCCATGTCCGCCACCACCACTGGTTTACGCAGCACGCATTCGCTCGTCTCGGGCAACCGCGTTGAGTGCCCTGATTAATGGTCAATTTGTTAGGCACCGCAGCAACGTGTAGTTGTTATTTTGTTTGCGTGCGTTGACTGTGTGTGCCGCCGTGGCGGTATTTCATTTTTCTTTTTGTTATCTGAAGCGTGGTTTTTCAGGGATTCCGTTCTTATTTTGCCTTGATGGACAAAAATAGTTATGAATTATATTATAAATCCAATAATAAGAAAATGTGGAGTATCTGAAAAAAATATAGCAAACAAAACAAAATATTCCAGAAATTCGGTACAAGCAGACTGCCAGCAATGTCACTAGAAACTCGTAAAACGGCACGCCGGATCGATGTAGGTTAGAAGGACGGCGAAGCAGAGCGGCTGGGGTGCCGTCTTAAGATCAGGATCCGAGCAAAGATCACGGCAAAAGGAATACTTCAGTTGAGGCAGGTGGTGATTAAACCACCAAAATTTTTGCTGTTCATTGAATAGTTGTGTGACTTGTGTCCCTGTTCGTGTTGACATCACCAGCTTAAGCAACTGAAGCGCTACACAGCTAGTTGCTTGTTTCTCGGGTGATTTTCAAGATGAAAAAGAAAACATGCATTCGACACGATCATCGGCAATAAACAAGTAGCTGCCTTATGATAAACTTGGCATTCCAACGCCGTCGTACTGTCCCCGATAATGTACCATCCAAATGACCGCAGTATCGACGTCTATGCAGGTCGCAACGCTGATTCCCGCTGCTTCTCAGCAAGGTGCTGCGTTATCTCATGCAGATAAAACTGCTGTATCTGTACGGATAGATTAACTCGACTATTTGCATGACATATTCGACAATCTGCAGTACGTCGTTGATGGCATTCTGCTGGTAACGGTACCGTATACTCGGAGTAATTCTAATGTTTTCTTAGGTTACGCTTATGTTTATAGGCGGTGGTTATACACATCGTTCCACATATTGTATGATGGTTTTAATTTACCGCTAGGTGGGGCGCTCAAATGTCCCAGTCCTTACTGTTGCTCCGTAAGCAGGTTGTTGGATGTTTTGTTCTATGCATCCTTCGTGATTAGTCATGGGTTTGTCGGCTTATCGTAAATGGATAACTTCTGCCACATCGCCACCAATGAATTTCGACATCGACACTTTGCGGCCAGTGTCAGACTTACTGGAGAGTGGAGACGACAACATCGTGTTTAGCCAATGCGGATCCATGGACCTGCACTGGTAACTCCCCCTGTCGGTCACTTGCATATCTCCGATGGGCAAAGCGAGGCGCATCGAAGATCTGCAAGTGACCGACAGTAAGGCTCCTGCAGTTTTGCATATGAAAAAGTATGGCTCCTACGGTTCTGAAAACAATTTCGGTGGTTTCCCTTTTCGTTCCACTATATTCGTATGTACGGTGCCTGTTTAGGATAACTGGTAAATACAGATATTACCCGTCGCACGGTTTATTGTCTGGTGATAAACGAAGCACCTACAACAGACAGTGGACGGACATGTGAAACCGCTGCTAAATTCCCCGTACCGGCCTTTTCACCGACAGACTCAACTTCAAGTGCCACGTTGCCACTGTACAACCAAATGGGCATATTCGGATGCGCATCAGTTTCATCCGGAGAGGTCACATAAGGTCACGTTTGCCCATGTTGCGCCGTGTGAACTCGTTCATCGACGGCCGACAGGACTGTTATCGTCGGATTACAGAATTATCAACGAAAATTACTATTATCCGACGATAACACTCTTATCGTAAATTATCTTAAATTGTTCAGCGCCAGCACGAATCTTGTCTTCCGTGTGGTGAAGCGGTGGTCCATCCATATCCGAATCCAGGGATGCGTGATGTGTCAGCCAAACCGTTTTCGATAATTTATCGTGATTCACTGCAGAATCCGCGTTGACAAAATGTCCAGATGACAACGGTTCGCCAGAAATACAGGCATAATGTATCTTCATTAGGAGGCGCCCTCGGCTTCAGCTTGTACTATAGGTTCTGCACATGATCAGCGAATATATACTCAGTACTCCTAGATCCAGTAATCCAGTATGCCTGCGCGATCTTGAGCAGTTTATCGATAAGCCGATCTGTGTTTGAAGAGTGTGTTAGGAAAGAACGCTTTAGGAACGGTTACAAGAAAATCTCTACAATAAATTGTCCACATCCATTCAAAGTTGTGCAGGCTCGGTCTAAATAATTACTAATCACTTACTGTTTATAAACGTAGTAGTATTACTGTTTATAAACGCATCGTCTCATAACTGTGCATGGCATCACGGGCCGCGCAGAGCAGGTTGCTATTCATAATAATTTTTATAATGATGGAATGGTGCACATACCTAATATATACGTAGTACGTACAGATACAGTCATCTTTCTGTACAGTCAGTACAGAGTGTGCCGACATCCGGCAATCAGTCGACGCTCAGCAAAAATTCTCGCCCAACGGCTTGCAGGGAATAACAGTCTCGTACAGGAAAAGCATGCTGACTTATTGAGATGGACACGAGCAAGTGAGAAGCTCTCGCCACTGCAACAACATCCATTCATTCAGGCCAACCGGTTCCAGCATCCCGCTGGCGATCGCGTGCTTTCCGCTTTCCGCACGCCTGCACCCCTTGCCGGCTCTTACTCATCAGGCCGCACCCGCAGTCCGCAGACAAACCGATTACCAACGATTCCTTTCTTTTCTTCTCTTCATGGCGACGGGTTTTTGCTCGTTTTCTATTACGCCGACACATGACTAACGGTCCACTGCGACACGGCGGAACAACCTGACATCCGATCGCCGGTAATTTTTTTACTGGCAGCAGCCAAACAAAAAAAAAACAAAAACTGCAAGCGCTGGTACACTGCTTGATACGTACTTCTAGTTAAAATTTAGTCGCTCGTAATTCGGTGATGCTTCTCTCTGGCCGGCTTCTTACACATGTAAATGTTTAAATAAGCGAGTATTACGCGAAGAAAGAATTGCCGGCAGGTTGGCTACGAGTAGTTCCAAAAGCGGCTGCGCAGATTTATAGTAAGATTACATGCTATCTGTACTTTTACGATGGCCATTTGCTATCACTTTTTTATCCAACGGTTTAAGTTTCCGACAAATTTATATCCAATGTAACGTTTTCTTGTAAATCAAAACAAAATGATCGTCGGACGAAATGTACTGCGGCCGAACTGAATGACGGCCGAACTAAGCGACGGCCGAAGTGGCTCCCGGCCGAAAAACTTTGGCCGAAATGAACGCGGCCGAAACGAAAAGGGCCGAAGTGATCGGTAGCCGTATATTCGGCTATATTCTAATATCTGTTCGGCTATATTCTATATATTCTAATATCTAGCTGCTTGGTGCTCATCAAACACAAATACGTCATAAAACAGCGGCTCATAATATGATCTTTCACGCAAGATGTACCAAGAATAAAAAACAGCCAAGTTTCCCACACCGTCACTGTGCTGGACTACGTCCAGCACATCGACGGTGTGCCTGTATAAAAACAGCCAAGTTTCCCACACCGTCACTGCCCCGTTGGCAGATCAGTTATAAATTAGGGGAACCTGGGGAAGGCTCCGCGCACCACCTTTAACTACGATCAGGCTCTAACACTACCATTTAAAGCGTTTCTTGCCCTTTCTTCGGATCCTTTCTGCTTTCACTAGCTAGAGTCGCCGGTTCCGATCACTCAGCTCAGTTTAAACAACGCAGATACGTTCTGTTGCCTGCAGTTTTATTTGCGAAAATCTGCCAGATCGGCTTTTTGCAGCGGTTGACATGTGAGGACGTCTTTTTTTTTGCGTACTGCACAGTGATAAGTGTGGCCGGATGTGCGGCTTTGGTTAAGGTCATCACCGCTAATTTGTTCACGTATGTACTAGTTTTGCTCGAATTTCGTTTACTGGTTGCCGATGTTTGTACTGAGTGCGTCAAAAACTGAAATTTTATCGATTTATAAAGGGTAATATGTACACTGAAAAATTAATATGCCCTACGATGGATCTATGAAGATGTATGCAGTCTGACCGAATTCCTGTCGTGGAGCGACAAGCACACGTCTCCGGTAAGAAGCGAAAGGAACGCCTCAGGCTCTCTGGCCGATGGGAGTTTGTTGCGAAAGGAAAAAACCAAACATGCCATAGCAAAAACAATGAATATCGACCCTCCTAGCGACACCAGTGCCAATCAGCAGGCGAAACTGGGTGAAGGTTGAGCAGATACAAAAGCAGGACTGGCATTATTAAACTGCATAAGAAACTACGCTACCATGTAAAAGCTTTCATCTATTTCCCTGTTATTATGAGTGATTTTGTTTAACCTAATAATTTACTCAGATCCTTCACAAAATGTAGTATGTCGAGCTGTGAGTTTTGACACATCAAGAAATATGTTAGCACTGGATTCTTGTCCTTGAACCTACCTGATACTTCAACAGGATCCCCAGGCCTGCAACAGTTTACCGCAGCCAGAACAAGAGAACTGAGGTATGGCGGGGAGAACGTTCGTCGATGAATATCGCAGTTAAAGGAGCAGATAGTGAGGGATTTACAAGAAAATGGCTGGTGTGTCGCTGGAGTCTATGAATTTGGCAGGATCGGCTTATTACAGTTACAGTTCCACACTGTAGCTGTAATAAGCCGATCCTGCCAGATTCGTGGCACTACATTGGGAATGCCCGCTGTCGCTCTCTTACACAGCTTCGATGCGCAAAGACTGGGGATCTTTTTCACACAGGCGAATCCTTTCCGTCTATGTAAAACATATTGAAAACGTTAGATCGATACGAAACATTCTAAGTGGTTCAGGAATATAGCATATGACGTGAACAATGTCTACTACGTACTAATTGTTAGCTGCAGCCACGCTGCACAAAATAAAGAACCAAAGTATGCTCAAGCTATGCACAATGGTATTAATAATATTTATCACCTGTAAGACTCTTAAAATGGAAAACTGACCTTATTTTGAAGAACCCCGTCCTTCTTCCACGTCACCAATGGTTTGGGAAAACCTTGCGCCGGACAAAACAATGTGCCGTCTGTATTTAAAGTTTTCCTGGTTGGGATTGTTTCCGGATGAGTCATTCTAACTTCCGAGCGCATCAAAATGTATGGCGCTTGGGAGTCTGAAAATGGTTTTACCGGTTTTCTTTTACATACACACAAACAGGACAGTCAAAGCGGAGAGCTGCCCAAAATAAAGCAGCTGTGTGATTTCGTGTGAAGTACAAGCTTGTCCCGTAATTTCCATCGCATCAGAACAGCGAAATACACAAATTCACAGGCTACGCCAAACTCCATACTACGGCGCGCCACGCCACACTGATTAAACACGTAACATGCTTTTGGCTGGCTGGTGGCTTCGTGCTCCAGATAATTTAACGAGAATAACAGTAACTGCCTGGTGGAAGGTGGCTAGAAAGCGGTCGGTGCAGTAGGCGACAATCTAACCGCGGAACGCATCCAGGAAATTTGACGAATGTAGTTAAGTGGCCCTCGCTATAAGTGCAAATTTCGCGCTAGTTGTACCTTTACGATGGAAATTACCGGACAAGCTTGTACAACATCGGCCTTTTCGCCAACGGACTGACCTGACACTGAGTCCTCAATCAACGTAATGGGCTTGCCGGGTTTTCCAGCTGCCAACTGGGCCTTCGGAATGACTAGTAAGGACCTTACTAAGGTCCTTACTAGTCATTGCGAAGGCACAGTTGGCAGCTGCAAAACCCTGTAAAGTCACGTCATGCCACGTTATGCCATGAGAGGTGGTTGAGCGGCAACCGATAGCCGTTTTATCATCGGATGAAGCTACATTCTCCACTATCAGTGCGAATCCATCCTCTTCTATGCGGAAGCGGTTGCTGTCATGGTCGTTTGCACCCGGAACAATCTGTTTACCATTGCGAAGCCATGTAGCGGTTACATGGCTTCGCAATGGCAAACAGATTGTTGTAACGGACGCAGGGTTTCGACTGCCGTGAATCTCACAGTGGTCGAACACGATCTCCTTAGTTCCCTCTATTCCATACCGTTCTGGCTGATGTTCTTCTCTCAATGGCGCGGAATGATCATCTACACAAACATAGCCATTAACACGACGACATACGGGGGGGGGGGGGCCGCTGTGAATTTCCTCCCAGCTGTGAATTTCCTCCCAGTGTGGCAGTGGGATTTAGCCTTGCTGCGAAACATTCTGCGAAGTCGTCACTTCTTTCCAGTTCAATTTAATTAAAAAGAACTCTTTCTACTTGTGTGCTTAAGGAAGCATAAGAAAACAGTTTAGAAAGCATTTTGCATGATTATTAGACCCCTCTGGACCAGACTGGGGCTAACCCATGGGCTACACCTGCGCGGCGCACAAGAAAACAACGAGTGTGACAGTTAAAAATTGAAAAAAAATATATCGCCGGTTCCGATAAAGTACGATCGATACCGATGTATCCAACAAATAACATAACAATAAAGATTTTGTTTTTTCAAGCCGAAGTAACTGCTGCAGCGGCTCGATGACGATAAGCGGAGGTGGTATATGGGGAAAAGGTGGGTATGCAGAAAAGACATTTACGTATTATTCATTAGCGAACGCAGGAACATTGCAGAGGCACAGACACTGCACTTCATAACATGATACGTATTTGTCCGTAATTGGAAGATTAAATTGTCACTAGCTAGGGGATTCAGTTAACAGATTTAGGGCCTGCACCCACAGCCCCTTTCCCGTGCGCTGTGACGTGCGACCCACCTTGTTTTGATGATCGGTGTGCATCACCTGCGGGATGTCCACTTGTGAACTGCAGCAATTACGCACACCACAGCAGCAGATGCTCGGTCGTATCCATTTCCGTAAAGGTATTTATGTTTTATACTGTAGATAAATAAACCTGCCATTAAAGAAATTGATGTAAGAAAAGCTTTATATTTAAAAATTCTTAAAAGAGGCTAGATACTTCACTTATAATATGTATAAGACTATAAGTACTGTTTAAGTGTACTATCCGAAAACCACAAATGTTTTTTCATAGCGGTTTAGGAGAACAATGCTGACAATTTACACCAGGAATGCCAGCATCTTTCTAATATTGTAACATTAACTCATGTATTTAATAAAATAATATTAATTTACTACTCATCTTTTTGTATAGCGTGTGTAATTGGGAGCTGTATCGCAGTAAGTATTTAAATGCGAGCATGTATCAACAGATTCAACACTAGAGTACACGTATAACAAAATTAACGGCGTACATAGAAAGTAACGGTGTTGCAGTAATAAATGTACAATCAGTGGAACTAAATTTATAAGCTTGCCAGCGGCGCACATCCTAGTGCGAAAGAGCGCCTTCAGTCAACCCTGCCTGTCACGGATGTGCTCTTTAATCAAGCCCACGAAGGGTGAGGGCGGTAATAAATTTATAGTTCTGCGTTACGGCATACACATGCACCCTCCTTAAGGGATTTGGCCCGGTACACAGCGCTAAATTCGTGTACATTGACGGGAATATTCGCTTGCGCGCACTTCAAACACTTTTTGTGGGTTACTTTTCGAGATTATGACAGCCGAATGATTTGTATACATGGGCGTGAAATGCGTTTCCGCGCGCAACGTCCGGTTGCGGAATTATGAGGGTAACAAAATTCGAAAAAGTTTACATGCACTCAGGTGCACTAAAAGTCTCATTATGGACCGATCCCTTGCAAATTTTGCAATTAAATGCACATAACCATGGAGATCGTTCTTACACGGATCCAGACTTCCACGATTTTTTTTCGAATTTTAAAATAAATTTTTGAATTTATTTGAAATTCATTTTAAAATTTTAAAAATATCCTAGAACAGTGGATCGGTGTAAGAACGATCTTCGTGGTTATGCGCATTTACGTGCAAAATTTGAAGGAGATCGGTCGAAATGAGACTTTTGGTACATCTGCATGCATGTATTTTTAGAATTTTGTTACCCTCATAAATCCGCAACCGGATGTTGCGCGCGCAAAAGGATTCCACACCTACGTAAACAATTCTTTTGGCTACGAAGTACCATAAAGCAATGCAAAAAAGTGGTTGGGAATGCGCGACAGCGAAAGTTCCCGTGGATGTACGCGAATTTAGTGCTATGTAACGGGCCAAATCCCTTAGCTCTGTAACATCAACAGCGTCGCGGAAGCACAAACATGTTTGCGTCGGCCTTATGTCCTCTTTATGCCTGCCGGCTGTCGATGCCACTGGCAAACGGCACGTTGAGATAAATAAAATATGTATTTACGGCCTTTCATATGACCGTAAAACTGCTGAAATTAACTCTTGTTTAGGCCGGCGAAATATTGCCGTGGCTCATGATTGTTTCCTCTGCTCTTGCTCACAGGATGTCTCGATAATCATTGCTCGTTTCCCCGTTCTTTGCAGGCTTGGCCTGATTATATGTAACTTCATCGCCTAAGACTCAAATTGACTGTTCATGACATCACGGGTGCAGGCGCAGCAGCCTGTCCGGTACGCGGAAGGTTACTACAACGTCCATAATTACTGTATAGTAAGTATAGCATGGCCAGGTGCAACGTGCTGCGCAGGTAATCTCCCGCAGCTCAGCAGCGGTGTGGGTGGGTAAGGAGGGAGATCAGTAATCCCATTAGCCAAATGCGTTGCGTTTTACCGCATTTGGCTAATGGGATCCGGTATTATATGCGTTCTAGTTTTGCCGCATTAACCTACGCCTTAATCAATTACTAGTAATCTACGCCGTAATCCTGCAGGGTTTGGTCACAGCACGCAAAGGGCTATGTATGCTACGACGCACAACCAACTTCCTTCATAACAAGTCAGATATTTAAATTTTACAGATTTATATCCAAGTTTATTCTATACTTCGACATGTCCAACATTTTGAACGATTGCACTGTGTGGCCCAACATATCTAATACTGGGCCACTTTAACAGCCGCTCTAACGGCGACTACTTAAACTTGTAATAGGCTGACTCAAATGTTAAGGATTTTGCAGTGCAATCTGCATTTTGAACACAAGCTCTTGCTCTTTCATATAAAGCGTATTTTATTTTGTAATTCGAGTATGTTTCGTTTTTCTTATTTTTGCATTATTATAGAATATATCGAGTTTTTATGATTATAATTTTTATGCTAGCGTATAATTATGTTGCGTCATGTTTTGTTATATATATCTATATATGTGATTATATTTGTTTATCAAAGAAATCGTTTGCCAATGCTCCATGAAAAATTACGTACAGATATAAAAGCTTTTTTAAATTCCTTTTTAGATTAGCTGTCTACAGTACATCGAGTGGATCAATATCCACATACCGAACAAATACGAAATCGGAATCCGAGATACCAGACGGGTTAGGCGATCTTCTGACAATCTGCAAGAAAAACAGTTTTTGATGCATGATGTTTACGTGCACGTATACATGTACGTTACGCCATATCCTGCTCTAACTGACTCCTTCACCATTAGTTTTCTGTACCTTTTGCCAATGGTTTAGCGACTTTAGCCTTCAAGCGCAGTTTTCGGAATGATCAGATCGTTAATTAGCGGTTAAAACAGTTATCGTCAAACGTCAAAAGTGGCACGAAAACGTTGCGGGATTTGGGAAACTACGGTTACGCAAATGAGCGATTTTCCCGTAAACCGGTCGGCCTCTTCCACCAGCAGATTCAGAGGCATACGTTACACCGGCGAGCGCATTCCTGCGCCGGATCGATAACAGTGAACGTACGACGATACATATACGACAACGCGCCGTCCCGGAATTACTGGTCAACGTATCACGTCATCCGTTGCCCGTTTTATAATTAAACTCGTATCAGCGTTGCACACCTACGGAATGCGGCACAGCGATGATAATACTACTATTCACCTGGGAATCCGTAATTAAACTCCTGCTCTTTCGGTGAAAGTCAAAAGCGCACAAGCTAATTCCGCAAATGTGCATATAAAATATAAAAAACATAATAGTTATGACCTTCATCGCGTAATCAAGACAATTACAAAAAAAAACATACTTATCCAACTATTGAACTAAAATTAAACGAGTATTAAG
This sequence comes from Paramacrobiotus metropolitanus, assembly GCF_019649055.1. Taxonomy (NCBI): domain Eukaryota; kingdom Metazoa; phylum Tardigrada; class Eutardigrada; order Parachela; family Macrobiotidae; genus Paramacrobiotus; species Paramacrobiotus metropolitanus. The sequence goes on along the minus strand of NW_026570420.1, from coordinate 118,705 downwards.
TAAATACAAGGTCATACCTATTCTGCACTCGGCACTTGCCAAATATGTCCTGTCGAATTTGTGCTTTGCCCAGTTGTTCGGTTGGTACAATGTGTTACTGGTTTTTGATTTCTTGAAATACAGTATATCAAATTAATACAACTACCACAAGCGGTTGATCGTATCGCGTTGTTAAGAATAATTTTACGGTTAATTCGCCGTTGTAAGAAGCGATCTTGAATGTCTGGCAAGTTTCTGGCGTAATAGCCTTAAACCGTAAATCGGTCATTTTCGTCTTCGCAGAGTGAATCGTTCGCCGCGGACAGGCAAAGCCGCTGCTGACGCGCAAACAGCAAAACACAGAGGGGCGCGTTTTCAGATATGTTTGACAGAAGCCGCTGCTGTGCAATACGGCGGCATGCTAAAATATTAGTAATAATGTTACATACAGTAAGTAAGCAATGGCGTAACGGCGTATGCGGATACATCTTCAATTATTTAGAAACGCGCGCGTGCTGTTGACGTGTCTAGCACAAGCGTGCACGATATACATCTCTGTGCGTTTTGAAGGATGTCTTGTTTGAGAAAAAGTTTCATTTGCTATATTAAACATTTATTCCCGAGCAGGTTGTACGGGTCACCATTTATGCCAATGTCACGGCAACTAATTGTCTAAAATCTGTTATCCATATACCATTGTGTGTTCAATAAAGCAGAAAAATTAATTTGATAAGTAGGTCATAATAATACTAAGAAATGAACTGAAGACGGCAACGTTAGACCGGGGCGCGCCTCTTATCGAGCGGGCGAGCGAAGCGAGCCCGCATTTTTTTCAATATAAGCACTTTGAGGTTTTAAGACACGGCGACCTTGACCTTCAGGTTCCTCACACCCCGAAACTGCGGTTTTAAGACACGGCGACCCTGACTTTTAGGTCGCTGTGTTACCTTTATTGACTTTTAATTTCCTAACGACACAGCTGCAATTCCAAGGCGCTTAAATTCTCCAGGTTTATCTGTTTACATTAGAAAATTATACTTTCTGGTTTTCAGGGTTCAGGTTAGGATTACAAGTTGTAACAGAGCATTATCCGTCATCTCACAATTAGGCGGGTTATTTTTAGCATTTTAGTTGAAGTTTAACGATAGCGTCTGTCTGAACGATAGCGTCTGTACTACTGCAACCGGTCACTGAACATAATGTCACCTTTAGATTTACCCCCGCTAGCGGTAAGCTGCTGCCGTGATGAACTGTTACCGTACCAGTTTCAGTGCATGTATTAAATTTTTTATTTCTTTGTAGCTCACGTAGGTTTCGGTAACAAGCTATGGTAATGGTCACGGGCTTCGGCAACGTAATGCATCACGGCCTCAGTCACCGTTACCGTAAAAATTTAAAGTTACCGTAATAAATTCACGAACACGTCAACCGTTACTGTAAAGATCTGTGGACTTCTGCCATTAAAAACTACAGTTATGCCAGCAGATCACCGCTACGGTAGTAATTACTCATCTAACTATTGTTACTGCATTAATCTCCCGTTTCCAAATTCTGGCAAATGGAATAGGCTTTAGACACCGTAAAAATACTGTAAAAATACTGTGACATAACATTTTACCGCTATGGTAGACCAACTACCGTATGATTAACGTTTTATCGTCAAAGATTTACCGATAGCGTAACAAGCCATACTGTCAGAGCGGCATCCGCTCTCTATAGGATCGTTCGATAGAATATTTCATTAGATTTGTATGCTTTGCCGATAGCCTAGTGGTGCCTCTCTCGGCCTTAGAGTATGGAGGTTGTGGGTTCGATTCCCTCAATCGGCAGATTTTTTGCGAGTGTCTGTGCGAGCCTAGCCCAGCCCTTTCAATACAACGCGAAGCTAGTTTCCTAGCGCAACAACTTGCTTCACTGGTTGGTTGCTAATTTATAAAGTACTTGATACCCTTCATCAAACATACAACTTTCGAAACGGGTAGTTATAACATTGCAAGAATAAACTTTCCATATAACGTAATTATTGCATTTTGTGGTTCCTCGCAATATGAGAGTCCCCCTCACTGTACTAAAGCCCCTTTCCGACACTTTACGAAAAACCAGCTCACCCCTTGAAATTACTACCCGCTGGACCTTGATAAATGTTAAGCGCTGTAAGATGGCTTTTTTGTGATTGAGAGCAAAAAATAAACGGACATTAACAAAATTGTATAGGTAACTATACATTGGCTCCAAAATATTGCCGGCAAGCTTGCGCTGTTGCATATGTTTCTAGCCATTACATTCACTTTTGTTAGAACAGGACGCACAGTTGTTTAAAATATGATGCTCGCTCTCAAAACCTACTGTTCGGAAAATAGCGCCACCTCCCGAAATGGCGCCCCCTCCTCGAAATATGCCCCCCTCCGTCATAGCCGTGGAACAATGTGTATCCGGGGCATCAAATGCGATAATTACAGTAACGAATGTTAGTGATGTTCTTTGCTCGGACGCAAAAAAGGTGTCACTACAAATCCTACATTGCACTCTGCCGTTCTTTAATCCGATTGACTTGAAGCAGACTATAATGTAGAACTATTTTTTAGTGGGCTGAAAGTTGATTGAATTTTGATTAGAAATATGCATGCCAGACGCTTGCCTCAGGTTTGTTTATTGCGTTTCCTTTCTGTCAAAGAAACAACAAAATATAAAAATTATTTCGCATAACGCAGTTGCCTAATGTACATATCTGCGGTATACAGAGTACCCTTTTGCATATTTAGCAAGCAAATTTATTGTTCTTCAGACAACTGATTCATGGCAAAATTTCAGTTTTCCACGAGCTGAAACCAACTAGCCTTATTGCACACAAAATTATACCATGAACACCTTTCGATAAATAAACACCAAAAAATTAAACGAAAGCCCTCGCAGGAGCAGTCAGAGTTGCAGATTTTAGGTACGCAAGTTTCCTTGTTACGTATATACAGACAACTTCTACGTGATCAAATTCAAATAAAAAAAAACTAGGAAAGCAATCTTAAAATGAGAACGTTTGATTGAACGTCGCTCATTCGCATGAAAGCGTGGCCAAACTCGATAGTTTGTATATTTCGTCGTTGCGGAGGTTCAACAACTTGGTATTTGACCCTTTACTTCAAATTGTTCAAATTTGTCAGCTAATGTTTTGTTAAATGTCTGGTGTGGACCAAAAGGTTTATTCCGAAACATTTCTTGCAAAATCTAAAAATTGGTTTCCTAGGCTTTGTATATCGCACTGATTGTACACTGCTTACTTCACAGCCAAGAGCTTTCAAGACCGTTCTTTAAAAGAACATACACGTGGTAATCAATAACCAACTATTTACGCTAAATATTCTTATTGTACTTTGGTATAATGGTAAAAATGTTCAGTATTAATATAAGCTAAATATACGCCATTGCGTCCTGCTGAACAACTTATTTACTTACCTTGGTCTGATAATGTCTGACTGATAATGTCTGTCCTAAAATCAATAAATAGGTGTCTTACTTCAAAGAGAAACTTTGAACGTTTAATGAAAGGCAAAAACGATGCCCGTAAAATACGCAACAATCTTGGCGGCTGAACGCCACACTCCGTTTAGCTAAATGGATGGATCTTCGGATTTTGAAAGATAGCCTACATCGAGCGCGGTTTGGATTTGGATGGGTGACCACTCTGAGTTCAGGCTGCGAGTGCATGGCCCGCAAGGCTGTGTGCGAAGTGGTTAGTCGGCATCAGCGCTGACCGTACGGAGTGGCGTGTACGTTTCCTCGACGCCTGTGGTCAATAGGGATTCTACGTGGATCAATTCACCACTTCGATGCCGTACGTGGACGTACGAAGGGGCCTCAACTTCGACTCAACTTTGATATCTTGTTGTTCTGTGGCTATGTGCCTTGTGCATGACGTAGCTTTGTGCCCGTATTAGCCTACAGCAATTCTGTGACGTGTTGCTTCTCTAGCGTACGTATTACTGGTGTAAGTGGTGTTTAACGAGTTGTGGTGACTTGACTAGCCTTAGCATATTTGATGTTCTTCAACGGATAAGGATATGTGAGAGTGCCCGTTTACGGGCTTGGCTACTCGAAATTAAATCAATCAAATCAATCAATCAAACGAAATGTCGGTTTGACTGCCTGTGTCCGGTACTGGATTGCCGTGATCACAATTTTTTTCGAAAGACCAGTTTTGGTGAAACAGAAAAGTTAGGTTAAGCAATGATTAATTTTAGTTCTGCGTTTTTGTGTACTGTTTTTGAAAATCTAAATGGATATGGGAAAAATAAGAGTCAAGGGTACCAATTTGCCAAATTAATTTTGCAACTATTCTGCTAGGTATAGTAATTTGTCTCATGATTAAAGAATGCTAGTTAGAATTAAAGATGGAAACTAGCCGTTTTAGCTGATTCTGGAAAAGTTAGTATTGCAATGGTCAGTTTATTTTACAGTACTTCTTTTATAATTGATTGGGTATTGTCTGAAGCCTGGAGATGGCGTGATGTCTTGTTGCAAGGACAATAAACTCCCCATTATTATTAGTGCTGCAGGTGCCAAGAAAAGGTCACTTCGCGGTCAATCCATGATCTTTTAAATTTTAGAAAACCACTACCAGGTTTGCCAGTGCCTTAACTAGCTTAAAACTCTAACAAAAACAGATGGCGGCTTTCTACAAAGAAAGGATTTTAAGTTTTGACTGTTTTCAAATCTTGCAGTGGTGTCACAAAGGCGATCCGAGGCTGTCTTTGGTGGTGTCAGAAGGTAGAGCGCTGTGCGATTAATACATGGTGTTGGCAGAAGCCATAACATGCTGTGATGCGGTGCCAGTGAATATTCGGCCACACAGCAGATCTGTCCGCATGTAGTTTCAGATTTGTGTTTTTTGCGTAATTGGTAGGCTATATCGGTGACATGATAAGACGTTGTGACCTTTAACGTTTTTAGTGCAAGTAGTACTCCGCTCAACAAGTACTGCTGGGTAAACAGACAGCGGACATCCGCTCTGGACACCGTATACTCCAGTGACAATGAAGCCATTTCGTGCCTCCACGTATGACGTCATTGACTTCTTTCCCGCATAAACAGACGGATAGACCGCAACTTTTTCATTAGAGGACGCGGTGCTCTCCAGTGGATAACGGAGTCCCTGGGGCGAGCTACATGCCTGTAGCCGGCAGAAACGGCTACGGGTTGTTGGTTGCCGCTCAATGAAGGTCACCAACCCTTCTCTAAAGGCTATCCACCTTTCTGTCTCTAAGCAGGGCGCATTCCGAGGGAAACCGAGAAACGACTGAAAAAGGCGCCGATGGGGGAATCGAACCCCGGCTACGTCGTTAGATCCGCGTAGGCAGTACCACTGCACCACGGCGCAATACGTTGAAATCATTTGAAAGATTTTGTCGCTCTATGTGAGCCGCTTCTCTCTTCACATGTCGAAAGAGAGTCAACTTTTCTGGGCGGCAAAAGCCTCAGCGACGATAGACACAGGTCATTACAGTCAATAAAGCCATTTTTCTCGGCCAGCCACAACACATACCTGTACTAAAGGCAGCTAAAAAGGCATAGCTCGATCACAGATCCACAAAATCGGGTCACGTATAACCTGGCACGGTGAAACCCAACTTAGAAACTAAGAGAACAGAAAGTCCAATGCAATTGCATTAAACCGTACAATCACAACAGAAGCACAGATAACGGGGAAACACCTGTTACTTAGCGCTGTCTGTGGCACTGAATAAACCATCAAAATGAAGAAGCCCATCGAGATAAACACAGCAGCAAGGATTGGCGTAATGAAATATGGTACACCCGCAACTTCACTCTCCGATGGACTGAAAACTTGTCCCCGAGCAGTTTTGATTTCGGCACTACACTTTCACACGGCTCGGCCCACTTTGCCTCTGCCGTTTTAGTTTGCTTTTTCCAACTTTGCCTTTGTCTCCAGTGCTCTTCACCTTTGCCACCGAAAAAGCCGTTAGCATAATACTTTGCTGAAGTTTGCCGTTTCAAAACACCGTCTTTAAAAATCTTTGCCGTTCGAAAAACGAATTGCCGTTAACCCATTGCCATTTTGCCATTTCTGAACTTTTTTGGTGCCGTGTCTTTCTTCAATAACTAGGAAAATGCACCGAACTGTGAATTTTGTAGACTGGAGCGCAGCTCTCTTATGGTTGAAAACGTTCGGTAACGGTGGGTAAATTGGAAGAGGGCATTGGGCAGAAGGAGAGGAAATTTAGCAAAATTGCTTTAACTAAGTCTGGATGTACATGACGTGTGACCGACTAAAACGTCAGAAGTCAAAAGAACTTCGCCGTAAAATTTTCTCTTGGTCATATACGTGCGTAGCTCGCAATCGGGGCCTGGATTTTCGTCCCGATCTGCTGCACCCTAACCAAAGTGGTGACCTTTCAGCCATAGAATCTGCACGCGAATGCTGATTTTCCGGCGCACTGAACACTATTGCCACCGTATAAACTGACGCGTTACTGAGCTAATTATTTTAGCAAAAGCAGACACATATACGGTATATTTCACATATATTAGTTGTTGATGTTGATTAGTTGAGTATTAAAGTACGGAGGCTTTGATTTCCAAATATTAGGGGCAAAACCGAACGCTTGTCCACTGTTCCTCTGCACTTCTACCGTCAACCCGGCTGGAGTGTGACGTTACGTTTATGCTGAACGCGGCGCTTACGTACCACGCCGGATTTAACCATACGTAACTTCCACTCTAGGCGGGAGACGGCAGCAGCACAGAGGAAAAATAGACAGCGTTCAGTTCTGCCCCCCAAAATTGCTGAAACAGGTGCCCGATATAGTGTAGGGGCGCTAGTGCCATAAACGTGCCTTACACCCGGTATCTTTTAGTTTGCCCTTCCGATTAGGTCACCCTTGCCGGATACATAGCTGTCAGTATATTCTTACGATGTATAGCATCATTCACGCCTGATATCCTTTGACAATAGTGCCTTCCATGAGTCAGATATCTAATTAAAAACGTATAAAGTGCGACAACTGAAAACTTAATATGTACGCTCCGGCAATATCCTTCATATACGAGCGATTTAAGCTGGACCTGCGGCTGCGATAATGCTTTTATGCCTTTTTCTCTTGTGGCATTTTAGAAGGGCGCAGAACAACCTGAACGTCACCTTAACCGGAACGTGTTGCCTTTAGTGTCACCATTGTCGCCAAGAGGTTACCACTTCGACGTTGCCGTGTTACCGTTGCGCTACCAATTTTTGCGGGTCGCACACATCGGGTGTCCCGTGCACACACACAAGGATGTACCGCATGACGAATAGTTGCAGCACTATTCGTCATGCGGCACGGCGGTTGCATTTTGCAGAGAAATGCACTGTACAACTTGGGCACAGAAAAAGGCGAAAAGCGGACATTCGCTCTTGGTTCTGTATTCTCCCGTGACGTCTTGGATAATTACGACATGATTTCTTACTTCCGCGTATGACGTCATCTTTCGCTTCCGTAAGAAACAGACGGCAAGACAGTGTCAGAGACCGCTCACTCGAGGCGGTAGACACCTCTCGTGGCTTTCTCTGTCGCCCGCCCGCACATGGCAACGCCATTCGTGCCGCTACATTACGCTGCTTACTCAGCGTACACTTTGTCTACGCTCACCAATCAGCGCATTTCCTTGCACTCTTGGGGGTGGAGCCCAGCGCCTACGGGCGATTCCGTGCTTTGCAGCATCAGCTGTTGCACACCGGCAGCACGCGGAATCATTATCACGATTTCTAGCTAGCGCACTGCAGGCACTTTTTCCACAGCTTTTCCCACATCGGGTTTTCCGTTGGTTTTGTGTTGTTGTTGCTTTATTGTTACCAATAAAGGCGATATTTGCCCCATTTTCCATCTGCTTCTGTGTCATATCTGACATGGTAGCAGACTCGCTCGGTTTTCTTTCCTGCGAGACCTCTGATTCCCAGTGAAGGCAACAATCGGTCGAACTACGCTGATCGCCTATAAGTAGGCCAGCAATCCCGCGACCACCATCTCCTGCATCATACAGGCTTCATTGGAAGTCTGCTGCGCGACGGATTACTCATACGGGTCGGCGCCTATAAGTAGGTCCCCCGCAGCTTTGGCTCCCCGCTCAAAAACTGAGTTGGGTACGATCCAATTTACCAATTAAGCGCCCTACCGGGTTGCATGATACGGGTCAGCGTCTATAAGTAGACCTCCCGCAGCTTTGGCTCCCGGCGCAAAAACTGCGTTCGGTACGGTCCTGATACACCATTACGCCCTATCGGGTGCGCTGCGGCCCTCACGGTAGAAGAGGGTGAAGGGGAACGACGGAGCAGCAGTTTGGAGCGAACAAACCGCCGGTAAGACCTGCTGTGACGCGTAGGTTTTCGTAGAACTTCTGAAAATTTCGAGGTTTCCGCGTAGAACCTAATTATAACCCTTCATAACTTTTCAACCGTTTATTCGATTTGCTCCAAAATAGCTTTTTCGGACTCCTTGAGAAATTCTGCACTAGAAAAATAGAACAGAACTCTCGAGAAATTTTTTCCTGATTTTTACTGAATTTTCGGCAAAAAACAACCGCCATTTTGTCCAGCCGGAATTTTCGCGAAAAAGTCGCGTGACGTCAGCGTGGTTATTTTCCATAAATTTCTGACCAATCAGAACGCGTGGGAAACTTCCCCGTGTTATAACAGTCATAGTGACTCATACTTTTTTGCATTTTTTGCTCACGGCACGCTACTCGTGACGTAGAGCTTTTTGCAAGACCATTTCGTACTTGACGTCACACTGGTCAGTAACGTAACATAGGGCCATAGGGAGCTAACGCTAAACCTGAGCTCTAGCGTACCTGACCAGCACCAACCCGCGACAGCCAACTCAACGTTCCGGTCCGGACCAAAACCAACGACACTTCTCAAGTCCCACTACCATGGGCCAAACCGAAAGCGCCTTGGCCAAGGTGATGCCATACACCAGCCATGAGCAACTCCAACGGAGATTGCTCAGTCCTATGGACGGGCGCCAACCCAACGAATATAAGAAGCAACTGGGCAAGAGCTACGCTACACGAGAGCCAACGGGACCTTACCGGTTCCGTAACGCCAAGCCAAACAGCTCTGACCCAGACGAGCCAAACTCGGCCGGCTCAACGAGTTCGGTCGAGGACAAAGACAGGCGGGACAAACAAATCCTGCCGGCCGACTTGGAGACAAGTGACGAAAGTCTGGACGCCACCCGGGACGACACATTCCTGGAGGCATCCGACGAACTGTCCGAGGCCAACCAGCCTCTGGACAGCCAACCTGGCGCCGACAGGACGGCCCAGGCCAACAGTGTCCCTCGGGACTTGGCGCAACAACCGGCCATACCTGGCTCGGGCCAAGTCCAACTTAAGGCGCCAACGGCGGCCACAAGTGAGGACAAGACACGCACCGATGGACCAGAGCCAAACAACGTGGCCCGGTCCAACCTTGATGTCCAGGATCTGACAGCACGTCCAATCCTACCGGGCTCGGACCAGATCAAACCTGAGGCACCAACGGTGGCCAAATTTGGACGCAAGGCAAAGGGCCAAGCCAAAAAGGCTGGTCTAAAGGCACATGACCAAGGCCAACAGCCCGCGAGTCAGTCGCCACTCATGTTTGAGGACGATGGCCCAACTTACACAACGCCATCGCCGACCAATGACGTCATCGGCGCGCTTGGCCCGTCCAAACCGGACGGAGAGCCAATTGTGGATCTGGCCCAACTTAACAGGGCCACAGCCAGGATGGACCTTAACCAGCCCTCCTGGGACACAGGCCGCGCCAACGTCAGCCCGCCAAAGCTGATCCAGGCAACCCGGCCCGAGGAACTCGATGAAGTCGACCAACTTCGGACCACAGTACGGGACCTGACCAAACAGCTGGCGGACATCGCAGAAGCTTCCCTGCTATCTGAACGATGGATGCAGGACGAGATCTGCAGACACAAAGACCTTGCGTTCCAATCGGACGCAGAGGTTAAACGTGTCTCGGCCATACTGGCCCAGACCCAACTTGAGCTAACCCAGCTCAAGTTGTCACCATGTCCTAATGCTGAGCGAGACCAGCTCAATAGGACAATCCACAGCCTAGAAACGGCTGTGGCGGGCCTTGAAGCCCTGCTAACCTCTACGAGGACCGAGCTGGCCAAAGCCAGGGACGACTTGGCTGCGGCCCGGACCACCATTGACGACACCGACTCTGAGGCGGACCGCCTACAGAGGGAAAACGAACGTCTCACCGAAGACTTGTCCAATCTGCAGGACGAAATCAACCGTCTGCGGAATGGATACAACCTTCTTTATGAGAGCCACCAGAATCTCATGAAGACCATCCAGCAAGGAGGACTGATGAGCCAAACGGTTCAGCAGAAGGAGGCACAGAACGTGCAACTCCAGCAACAGATCGTTGCCCTCCAAAGCCAGCTCAACACCGAAGCAACCATTCGGGTCCAACTTGAGCGAAACAGCGCCATTGGACACCAAAACTTCGTCCAATTGGAGCAGGCCTTCAACCAAGCCAAACAGGTGATCCAGGGCCAACAAGACCGGATCATCGTTTTGGAGGCCAATAATGCCGGCTTGGTCAAAGACTACCAGGCGGCTACACAACGTGTAACCGAAATGAACGAGGAACTGGAAAGGCTAAGCACGGAAAACGCCTGCTTAGATGCGGAGAAATCACATCTCGCAGATATCAACTCCGAGTTGTCCGCAGAACCACCATCCTACCACACCTTTTCAGACTCGGATACACAACGCCGACAAGAAAAAGTCGACGAGACTCTGCGGCAGGGCCAACGCTTCTACCGCGAGCCAGTGTATCACCAACAGAATTACCAAGTGAATATGGCTGTGGAAGGACCATCGGTTGGAGATCCTCCAAAGGGGCCAACCATACCCGCGCCTCCCAGCCCGGTGGACCGCGGAACATCAACGGCGACAGTAACACTGCCGCCACCACCAGTCCCGGTCACCACAACTGCCACTATCGGTCCAACGACGATAGTGACGCCTGCAACGCAGACTCATCCGTCTACGTTAAGCGGGCCAAGCTTTGATCCGAGCCAGGCAACACCCAGCCACAGCTACTTCGGATCAAGGCCACCATACCCGTCCTTGTATCCGTCGATATTCCCGAACATGGACTTCAATTTTAGTCCACAACCGGCCACAAGCCAAGCTCACACTAGCGGCATGGACCCAAATCGGACCAGCCAGCCGAGCCTTATGTTCGGGCCATCGGCCATGCAAGGACAGATAGGAGGCCAAAGTGGTACACCAACGGTGCAACAACCACTAGTAGGCCAACTAAGCCTATTTGGCCCTCCTATCACGGCGGCAGCCCCAACGGGCCAAGCTCAGCCACAGATGGGCCAAACCACGCCCACGGGCCAAAACGTGCCCCAACCACCAGGCATACCGCCAACAGCGGCCATGCCACCAGGACCAGCAGCCCAACCAGGCCAGGGCCAAAATGCGCCCATGTTGGTCCAGCTCCCGAATGGAGCATACGCATGGATGGCGTCCAACGGGGCTATCCAGATCGTACCGGGCCAACCAATGTGGGCCCAACCTCAGCAGGTGCCGCTAATACCACAGCAGCCAACACCTGCCCCATCACCACCGGTCAGTCCAGCTCTCTCAACCAGAGAGCAAATCAAGGAAATGGCCCAAGAGATGGGGAAAGCCACCGCGAGAGCTCAAGTCCGCACCGAGTTGCCAAAATTTGACGGCAACAAAACAATGGTGAATGGATGGCTTGCACAGGTCCGACGGATCTGTAAGCAGTCGTCCGATCTGAACAAACCAGATCCGGACTTTATGAGACGCATTTACATGGCCCTATCGGACCCTGTAAAAGAATGGTACACTGGCCAAGCCAATCGTGAAGACGAGGACGGTTGGACAGTGGAAGAGTGGCTCCAAAAATTTGCCACTCGATATTGCGATGATAATCAGCAGGCCACTGCCATGGGAGAAATCACCCATCGGTACTACCAACATTTGACCGAAACCCCTGAGCAGTATTACGATGCTATGTTGACTCTCCAGACGCGCGCTGGCTTGGACGACACCATGACACTTCACTTCTTGAGAGAGAATGTGAAGGAGCCAGAACTGCGCCGCGCTCTGGACATCCGGATACCAAAGTCACCGGCAGAATTCCGGGACTATGTCCGGCAGTACACAATGGGAAAGCCGGAGTACGAAGGGAAGGCAAGCCGCGGATACCCAACAATCCGAACGGCCATACAAACGCCACCAGCCCAAGTCGTACCACAACAACCGGCACTCTATCCCCCGCAGGCTACACAAGCCCAAATTGAGGCAACATACGCCGCCATCGCGGCCTTGAACTTAGCCTTCCCACAACGTGGGTCTACACCGCCAAATGGCGGTAGTGGCGGCTATGGCCAGGTCCGAAACCAGGGCAACTATGGCTACAGCCAGGGCAACAGCGGCGGAGGACCAAAGGGCAAGTTCTCCAAGGGCCAAAACGCCAGCTTTAGCGGAAACCAAAGCGGCAACAGCCCTGGAGGACAAAACCGAAGCCGGGAGGCCAGAGTGGCCAACGCCAGACTCTGAGCCCCGAAGAGGCCCGCAGACAAGAGGATATGTACATCGACCGAGTCGAGCGCATGTTCGAGCGATGGGCCAAAGACGGGATCATCACCTGTAACCACTGCCTGTGGGGAAACCACGCAACTGACGGCTGTGGCTATGCAAACAGGCCATATGGCGAAAATCCAAACCGGAAATGGTATTTGGATTGGCGAAATCGCTATCAAAAAGGCTACCCTACCGGGTCAGCCAACCCTAACCGCTTCGGCTTAGTGCCACCCAAACAACCCAGACCACCACGTGTTAATGGGGGGATAGGCAGCCGAAGGCAGTCCACCGGCTCAGGAAGTGGGCCCGGTGGCGGAAATCGCCAGAATGGTCCAAAGCAGGGATACCAGACGCCAGCCAATGAGAGGCCAGCGCTACCACCCATACCGGACTAGCTGGTGCAGCCAAATGGCAACGGCGGCGGCGGCCCTAGCCGGGCCAGCCCAACCGCGGGAAACGCCTCAGGTCGGGGAGTATCGGCAACTCACCTGACCTAAGACCGGTACCTAAACCGCCGGACATAACCCCTGTGCAGTTACTAACCCACATGGATCCCAAACTAACCCATATGGCTCAACAGCCTACCAGCGGATCCAGGCTTTGCGCCAAACCAGCGCTTAAGCCACCTGGCTCTAAAAGTGATGCCAGGCCGACAGTCGCACTGCAGGCGACCAAGTCGATTTTCGGAGCCTCAACTAACCCCAAGGCCAACCGATCCCCAAAACTCGGAGCCTCAACCAACCCAAAGGCCAACCGAACACGTGGCAAAGCGAGACGTCGCACCACGAACATGACGTATCCATAATCGGCGTCAGACACATCCTCCGACAGTGCACCGGACGGATGGTCCGTACAAGATACGGACAGCGAGGTCGGATCCCTAAAAGATTGGACAACCGAACCTCTTGAGGCGTCAAGTCCCCGTACCTGCTGGCCCCAGATCGGTGGACAACCCCTCGGCACCACACCAACGGTGCGAACCATAAACAGCTCACGGACCTTCCTTAACACCAAAAGCATGTTTTCGACCCTACGGGTTGTGGAAACACCACCACAGGAAGAGTCTGTCCAACAGGAGCCACCTTCACCTCACTACGCTCCTGACGCACCACCACAGGAAGAGTCTGTCCAACAGGAGCCACCTTCACCTCACTACGCTCCTGACGATCCAGGACCAGTGTCGCTAATCCCCATAGTACCGGTGATGCGGGAAGTGACAGTTGGCCTCGACGAAAATCGCAAACCGAAGACCGTCAGAGCATGGACACACAAAGTCCAAATTGGACCAGTCCACACGCTCGCCATGCTGGACACTGGAGCGGAGACATCCCTCATCAGCCAGCAATTCTGCACCGCCAATGGTATCAAAACAGAGCCATTAGGACGGAACGCCAAAATCCTTGGTGTTGGCGGACAAACCGCCTTTGTGGTCTCCCACTGCTGCACCGTACCGGTGACACTGCAGGGATACAAAAGCCACCACACGTTCTTCGTCCAACCGACGTTAACGGACGTGCACGTATTACTTGGCTGTGACTATCTCCACTCCAAGTTCACCTTCATCCTTAAGCCAAACAAAGAAATCGTTTGGGACGCGGTAAAGTCTATCCAATTACCAGAGGCACCGGGACCCGATGATGAAGTGAGAGTTAATCGGCTTGATCACCCGAAAAGTTCTCCTTCTACCTGTTGGGAATGCCTGGACACCACTGAAAGCCTCATATGGGAGCTGCGCGTCCACAACGCAATCGAGCGTTATATGACCCAATTCCGTGCAGGCATACTTAAGCCAAATCACGGGATAGTAAAGACTATCCCGATACCAGAGGCACCGGGCCAACGGCCGGTGCCTGACAGAGAAATTAAGGAGAAACTGGTCCAGCGCTACAAAACTTGGTTTACTGGGGTTAGAAATTTCCTCGAATACCGCGCTGGCCGGATCCTTGCCCTAGAAGAGGGCTGGCTTGAAGAAAAAGGTGTACCACTAACGTGGGCGCAGATAGCAGACCAATACGGACCATTCGCCCAAGAACTGGACGACCTGGTCCAAGAAGGAGCTTTATGGGAGGACGAACGTCTAGCCCTCGTGTGGGAATACAGGGAGTACCACATGGAAATGCCGAAAGCACTCCAAAAGATGTGCACGGATCTTTTCGATGACGTAATAACGCTTCGAAAACAAGTGGCCCAACATCCTGGCTTAAGCGTCAGCATATGGCCAAAGTACGACCTGAGCCTGACTAACGTCAGGACCATACCGGAACCATTGCTGGAAGCTGCACCACATATAGCGACAAAAGTGCGCTTTAATGATGGCCCACACCCAGAACAGGGAGGCCATCGAAGGGAAACCGGCCAGAATGAGCAGGACCCTTCATCAGAGGAAGTCCAATTGACTTGTCCTCTATGTGGAGACGGCGTTGAAGCGGTAATACGGGCCATACAAACCCGTTCGACTCAACGTTGGGCAAAAGGCCGACCAGCCTCGCCACTCCCCAATGGGGACCGTCCAACAACTATGGCGGAACCGGACGAACCTGAAAAACAGGGAATCGCAACCGGAGCGCCAGAGATCCAAGAAATGGATCTCGTGACCAAACCGGCACCAACAGTGGCCGGCGGTGCGCCAACCTCTAACGAGGACAATGGCAAGCCAAAACCCGAGCAAAACGACAAACCCGAGTCTACCGATTCGGACGTCCAAAGCTCTAGTGACTCACCGGACACGGACTCTGATAACCAATCATCGGAGGAGTCAAGTGATGACGAAGAGGATACAGAAATTCTCCAACTTCGAGCCGAAGCACCGGTAATCCGCAAACTGCGGACCGAACGTCCAACTGACGGCCTTAAAGAAGAGAGAGAAGTTGTCTTCGTTCATCAGCGGTACACCTTACCAGCTTATTCAACTTGCTGGATTAAGGTCCGGTCCTATCGGACTATGGACCCGGGACGGCCAATCCACTTTAAATCGCTGAGACGACCACACCGCTTGGTCATACCGATCGAAGCAGAGGTCCAAACTCGAAACAACATAGTTAATGTTAAACTATGTTAATCTTGAGTTGCGTTAGATTGTGTGGGGTTGCGTTAGGTTGCATTGAGTCTCGTGTAGTTACGGTAACAAAAAAATAAGCGCATTACGTGCGAAAACAAGCCGTGCCATATCTAATTTTGTTTGTTATAATTCTTAACCCTTCAGGTTTTGGAAATATCATAGCAGCCGTCCATCCTATTGTATTTTGAAGTTGTCGTAATTTTCTTAACTTACTTCTGGGTAATGAGCGAACTGCGACAAGCAGAATTAGTCTGCAAAGCTTTGCGATCTTCTGACGTATGCTGACTACTCTCTGGCTTTATTGTCCCACCTCTCCTACAGTCGTGCTCGCGCAGCGCACCCTACTTTTCAGTTAGCTTTCCACCACGCTGCCGCCGCTGGCGACTATGTACACATAATACCGTACATACATAATTCATGTTTTATAAGGAATAGTTCATACAGTAGTTTGTTTTACTAACAAGTTGCACATTTTGACATCTGGTCACGAACAGTTTTTGATTGCCTGAAGAATCACATGGACTGCGCCGTTTCTTTCATGGTTTGCGCTGTAAGAGAGAGGAGTGCCGATACGAGACGGGTTTCTCCTTATCAAAGTGGGAAGGCGGAGACTGAGAAATTCATTAGAAAAATGTGCTGGCGGCAGATTACCATAGGTAATACCTGTCCACAAGATCGCAATGCCAGCCGCCTTGAATGTTGACTGAATGGTGCCGCCTCTCAGCTATTTCAGAAATAAATAATGATTAAACTGCTACAAAGGCATGTATGTGTATGTCATGTCTGCTGACTGTTACTGCAAGAACTCTCTCGTGGATCTTCGTCATTTGTGGATTTAAGATACCTTATCCATCTAGTATAATATCCTGCTATATTTGCGTTTGGAATAAATTTGTTTGGGTTTTTGTCAAGTTTTTGGGGAAAGCAGCATTCATGAGAACATTAATGGTAAGGTATACGGCTGTTTCTGTTGAATTAATGCTCTCCGGTGACCACAGCAAGTGACATTCCAAGTGGTTCTCGGCGGTCACGGTTTTCGATAATTTGACATGTGTACTGGTCAAATACCTTAGAATAGTTTTTTCCTTAATAATTACTAAACGAAACAGACAGATATTATTTTTCAGCGTTTCAGTTGTTCAAAGAGCTCGGTGCGCCGCGGTCGATCAGCTCTTATATAGATTCTCTGTACCGAGTCTGTAAATGATTGCCCGCGCTAATCGACAAAATTGACCGTACAGCACAGCCTTGCCTTTAATTAACTATTCTTGCAGGACGCACTGCTGGTCGGCTTGGCCGGTCTAACCATACGTATAGCGCTGCTGCAGCACGAAGGCAGCAACGGGAAACTATCCGGCCGAACGATGACGCACCGCCTGCGCTACGGTATTCTCTTGCTGGCAGTGCTGGTGAGTGTAGCGGGATGCGGTGTGGACGCTTGTCCTTTCGGCGGTCCGAACCCGGGTAAGCCCTTGCCGATACTGGTTACCACGCACTATACAGTATTGGCATCTCCGCTTTCCAGTACTGCGTTCGCGAGCAGTAAAAGCGGCACAGAAGGCCGAAGCCACTGGACTGACCGCGTCATCAATCTGTCGGCCCTGGAGGACGCCGTGCCGACGCCTCCGCCGGTGCCCGACACCATCAGTGTCCCGTTGGGAGGCGAGGAGGTGTTTTTCTGTGACGCGCCCTCGCCGGAAGCGGCGCAGCGCATCGTCTGGCGCCACCACAACGCCACCATCCACGGCAAAGTCCTGTCGCGTTCCCCCGAAGGTCACTCCTACGTGCTGTTCACCTTCTTCAACATCAGCCACCTCCACATCCGCAATGTCCAGCGCGCTTCAGTCGGGCCGGTGGAGTGTTTCCGCCCCTGCGAACCCGACGGCCGTGACCTTTGCCGCCTGCGCACCTACCACCTGCAACTGCAGCCGCCCAAGGTGCGCGCGCAGGATATCTTTATCCCGCCGATGCGCAGCGTGTCCGCGCTGAACGGAAGTTTCTCCATGACGTGCAGCGGCCGCTTCGACTGCAACCAGACGCAGCCGGCGTCGCACTTCATCTGGAAGTACGACGACTACTTCGTGGCAGCGCCATATTCTCTGCTGCTCGATTGGGACATCCCTGGTCTCCGCAACGGCTCCGTCACCTTCAACGTGTCGGCGCCCGGCGCTGTCGATCCCTTCTGCGCCAGCACGCTGACCATCAGCATGCGCGAGGAGGCCGCACCCCGGAGGGCAAGGGTCGACTGCTGGCTGCGCACTGACGTCCGCCACCGCAAGTGGTTTATGCAGGAAGCATACGTTGAATTTGCGCAGCCACTGCATCTGCATTAGCCCTTGGGATTGTGGTCGCCGGACGGATTCCGTTCTTATTTTGTTATGCTTTTTATGGTATTTTACCGCCTACGCTCTAATTCTTTACTCCGATTGACTGACTGTCCGTCTGACTGTTCAAACTCTGACTACTACTGCAACTTATGTTTTGGTGACCTTTAACACCTAGATCACCTATAATTCAAGTGGCGTGGCTGCGTAGAAAGTGTCCGGGCTGAAATAGAGCTTCGACTAAAGTGTCCGGCTCGGAATCGCATTAAAAACTGGGTGAGCCTAATTTACGGCGGACGTTTTTTTGGCCCCCAGTCGGTTTGGTCGGTTTTACGACCAAAACGTCCGCCTGACCTCTTGGTCGTCCGGATGTTTTGGTCGGTTACACACGCGCGTCTGTGAACGGCAGAAGGTTTTCCCAGACTGAGTTACAGATATGCCGGGTGGCTGATCAAAATGGCGGTTATATTTCATATGGTGTCCTGGATCCGTCAAATGCCTGATGGATGTCATCTTAGTTTCATTCGAAAGAGCAATGTTTTTAACATAAGAAATTAAGTCTGGTGCAGTTTATCCTAAGGTTAAACGTTTTTCTGACTGTTTTTGAAAAATTAGGCGGGTTTGGAAGCTGTTCTAGAAGCAAAAAATTTAAAATTATCCTCTTCTAAATTACAAAATGATTATTGCTATGCAGCAAAGAACAATCATTTATCTCACGCTACCTTATCGGATAGAGGGTTTGTTTCTTGTTTTTTCTACTGTAAGGAACTGCAACATTCTAGCGACCGTGTTCGGCCAGTACCCGCAATAACGGAGGTTTTCGCACGAGTAGTTCTCGTGAATTTCAAGGGTTTTCGAAACACAAAGCACGTCGGTTGAAAAGGTCAGCGTAGCCACAGAACCCCACAAGAAACGGTGAAGGGGCGGCAACATACCTTTTTATTAAGACAGGTCGACATGCACTTGACTACAAGGTGCGACTAGTCTACAACAGCACTCGCTAATTTCGAAGAAAGCCGGGAGCGAGGCACAGTTGGAGAATGAAATTAAGCGCCGGAAATACGCTTTCGTCGATGATCAGGATATCTGTTTTGTCCTTATCCTGTCTGTGGCAGTAAAAACGCAGAGAATGACAAATTCACTCTTCGCAATATTTTAGGTATTTAGATTTTACAGCCCGTTGTGATTTGCCTTCAAGCTGGACTATGCAACAGCAGGTTCTTGGAGATAGATAGTAAACTCTTGTAGGTAGGTTGTAAAGCATCACTAGGAAGTTACACTGCGTCACCGCATTTAACCGCTATGATGCCATTGCTGCTTGCCGTGTTGTTGCGGGCCTATTCAGTGCTGGAATTTCGATTTATTGATGATACATCACCTTCAAGCCCAAGGCCATATAATCTCGTGCATCTGCATAATTAACTAATAAAACAGCGACGGCAACAGTCTCCCTCTTTAAAATTCTCCCTAGAAAATTTTCTCGCATCCCCTGCACAATCGCTTAAACAGCTCTAAATGTTAACATTGATGACATTGTGGACCGATAAAGAAAACCCAATTTGCAGGTCAGTGGTATGGCTTTTTATAAACCGCTTGAACAGCGTTAATCATGGGCATTACCAAGCAAACCTTAATGTAGAAGAACAGTCAAAATTCAGACAAACGGCATTAAGCGTGTATTACGAGTACATTATGCGTGTATAACATAATACATTAAGCATGTACATACTGTATAACATTAAAACACCATTGGTGGAGCTTGGATTCGTGAGGGGGATAGGCATTTTTGCACGTCAAGGCGGTCAAGCAAGCCAAAGAAAGCTACAGCGATCAGGATTTATGCAAGATCTAGAAAAAAATGCACGTGAATTTTGTGCATTCTATGCACGATAAGGATCTTTTTTAATCTCGGACTGCCGGTGGCTTCTGCTATCTCTTCAAAATTATGTTTAAAAATAGCGCTTCATAACTTTAAGGGCATTTATGATTTTATCAAAAGGTCGTCCGTGCTGAGGTCAAAAGATTGATACCATGTTGTCTAACCCGAGCAGCTTCGGTACAGCATCAGCTTAGCTCACATTTTCTGAATACTGCGATAAAATCTTCCCACGCTTTGTAGCTTGGCAATACGGTCGATCTCGTGTGCGCTGAGGTCAAAAGATTGATAGGATGTTGTCCAACTTGACCAGCAACGCCACGCTCACGCCACTGCCGGCCTGGATCGTCCACCGGCCATCTGCTTCCCGCACAGCTTCCCCAATGAATCCGCCCGCTCCCACTCACCGTCATGGTATTTTTGCCCTGGTTACTCCCGGTGATCATGGCGGTGTTGCTGCTGTACCGCGTGGGCGGGGAGCTGAAGAGCGCGCTCCCGTGGGGCGCCTGTGTGGCGCAGTACACCGACACGTACTCCTCATTCCTGTCCGTATTCCTGGGGGTCTTTTTCCCGGTGGGCGTGTTGACCGTCGTGTTTACGGTGATCTTCGCGGTGTTGCTGGTGCGCTGGTGGATGGCCCGGCGCAGCACGACGACCACCAAGGCCGCCGGACCGGGGGATCAGTTGCAGCGTCGGCGTGCCAGGAGTGTCCGGATGTTTTTGTTTGTTATGTGTGTTATACGTCGTGCATGGTGCCGATGCAAATGGCGTTCACGCTGTTCGGGAAGGCGTTCCAAACCGACCCGGTGCTGCAGTTGACGCTGCGGGCGGTGGCGTTATTAGGCTACGCTAGTGTGCCGGTATGTTCATTACTTTTTTACATATTTGATTAAATTTTTTACTTAACGTTTTTGTTAGATGTTGTTTAATTTATATATAACGTAACTTAATGTTTTTGTTAAATTTAAATTTACTAACTGTGCTTTGATTTTTAATTTGAATGGTAAGGAACCTTTAATAAGTATCATGGCACGAGTACAAACTATGCACCAGAACAAAACAGCGTTTACAAAAGAAACACTTCCTCTATGCTATCCTGATCGGGGATCGTACCCATTACACAAATTGTAACTCCCTTTAACATGATATCATTAAATGTAGTTTACAAATTTCTTTTTGCAGATTATTTGCTTGGTCTTGAACAAAGATTATCGCCGCCGTTTGCGGCAGTTGATCGTTAAAGTGTTCCCGGTCCTGAAACGCTCCCGTATCCAGCCGGAAGCCACGGGGACGTTCATGGCCACCGGCGGCAAGACGAATGCCGCGGCCCTCAGTGCAATTGACGCGCGGCTCGGATTAGGTTAATGAAGCCGGCGCACGGCAGTTGCCGGTCGATTGTTCTCAATTAGGCCGTGATCAATTTATGTGCATTTGGGTATAGCCGCTTGACGAACGGAAATCTTTGGCTGATTAACGACACATCGGCTGCAAGAAACATTCATCCGCACTTAAAACGCTTTAACGCCGGAAGCTGGACGATGGCAGCTGGGTTCTTTCGAAGAAATGCAGCCCCACCTGTCAGGCGCAATATTCAGCAAGTAAATCTCGCCGATTTAGGCAGCGCCGCTCCTTAAAAGCCGGTCAGCAAGCCCGGAAGCGATGTCAGTTAATTAGCGTCCCATCGGCAAGAATTTATTTTGTCATGCATGACGTGTGTCAGTATATTAGTGGGAAAGTGACCTTTGTTTTGGGTTCGCGTATATGTATTGTGGATTCAGTGGATGCGTCATGCGTGACACATTGTGCGCGAGAAGAACTTGACCTCTAAGAACTTGGCGTGCCGCGGCTCGGTTAAGCGGAGAAAAGCGGGAAGCCGCACAAACACCAGCTAAAAAAGCCAACAGCATCTGCAAAATATCGGGTGACACCGGTTGGTTGCCTTGCGCTAGGCGAAGACAGTCAAGCGAGAAACACGGTTAATCCACGGATCATGCTATTGCTGTCGCAGGTCAGGGAAGGTAACACGCAGTATCCTCGGAACAAACACCACCCAACCCAGTTGTTAGCGTTAATGCAAGAGCAGCGTTGCGGACGGTTTTCTTTGCCTTTGTTGTGACTCCTGAGCTATGCTGTCGACCATATTCTGAATGCATCCCTGGCATCAAAAATGAGCCCCATCTTTGATAACCACCGTCCTGTGGTGGTAATCAAATGGACAACCATCCACCCGTGTTCGCTTTAAGCCCTCATTCTGTCTCTTCTAATCTTGGCATCAGCTTTCAAATGAATTTTTATTTTACGCGATCATGATGTTGACTTACTACAGAGTCTGGTTCTGTTAGCTTTCATGCTGATGTTGGCAAATTGTTAAAAATTCCTCCTGTTTTCCATCGTGCTTTGTATCCGACACCGTTACTTTCGTGTGGGCACGAATGTCACTCATGCCGATACCGCTAAAATAATTCCGGGGATACTGTTCCAATAAGCCGCACACTCGGCGTTTCGTTTCGGCAATAATAATATTCTCATGCCGGACACCGTTAAAATAGTTCTAGCAGTAATGCTGTCCATGCCGGGCACCGTTAAAATCGTTTATTAATATTGTCTCCCATGCCCGAATCCTTCCGACAACAATGTCGCTCTTGTCGGACCTCGTTAAAATTGTTCCCGCAATCAAGCCGCACAACACTAAACGTTGCAGCAATAAAGTCCCTCTTGTCGGACACCGCTGAATTCGTACCGGCATACTGGCATGCCGAACGCCACTAAACTCGTTCACGCAATAATGAAGCCATTGCCGGCCACCGTTAAAACAACGAGAATAGTTAAATGACTGGGCAGCAAATACGCTACCGACTCGGCTTGGTTACTACTTGTCTTGAGTAGTGCTTATAGCGACCTCTGAACGTTACTAAGCATGAACATCTATTGGTTCACAACTCGTGAACCACTTAACTGATTTTGAAACTTCCGAACCACTATTCCAGAAGATCAAAGTAAAGAAATATTTGGGCAAAGCAAGAAAGAATCTATGGCGAAGCGAGAGAGGTAAAACTGTTTGGTCTTCCACGGATGGCCTGAAGCTTGTATTGCACGTACGCTGTTTGGACAAACCATCTTCGACTGCGGGCGTCGGTGCGGAACCAGCACTGCAGCCGCGCCGTCCGCGGACTGGCATCTTCATCCATGGCCACAACCAGTTTGGTCGTGCATGTATCAGAAGCTCCGCGTGCCGACGCTTGCGTAATGACCTGGATGAAGCGCACACCCGGTATAGACCAACTAGCACTAATGTTGTGCAGGACTGGATACGGCGTTGAAACGAAGTGGTTGTCAAACTTCCACATAAAGTGCAACTGGGACTGGTTCTGGCTGCAGTCCTGGCGGGCGAGGCGGCCCGTGCACGCCAGGGAAAAAACAGGATCCGATGTCGATAAACTGCGCATTGGCGCAATAAACACGTCCTCTGCGCGCGTCAACTCCACTGGGAGGTAGAACGTGTCAATGGGGCACAAACTACACAATGTATCTTGGCAATTATCACATGGCGACAAACAGGTGACCGTGCCAGCTGATTCAAGCCCGACATTGTAGATGTGAAGGAAGCTAGTGTTGCCGCTGTTTCCTTTCCAATAATGATGTCCTTTTAAAGCATGGGGAGGTTCATTGCCTTGAATGATAACGTTCTGGTGGTACCAGAAGATCCGCTCGTCACCTGTCGACGTGGTGGAACACTTGAACGTGGCTAAGCGTCCCAGTGGTACACGGACGATGGCCGTCACTGGATTAGCACTGTTCGTTACTAAGTCAGCGAGGTCATCCCGATTTGGCAGGATGATGACGCTTTCGATCATATTTGCTTCAGCCTTCTCCACCGCCTTAGCTAACTGCTGAACTGAAATTAATAACACATTAATTGTATAGCAGAACCGATCGACCGAAGCGTAGCAAAGGGCTTTTAAGTTCAAGGATAATAAAAATTGTGGTGTGTGTGTCGGTCAGCGCTACAGATGCACATATGGATAGCAGTATTTGTTACCGTACGCACTCATGCACAGTGGGCGTGTATACTTGGGCTGCAGGCAGCATGTAACTCGTGGTGTCGGGGCGTCGGTCACCTCCACCACATACTCACGGCAATGTTGGTTACGGAATGTCTTGTAAATTTTGGGTTTGGTTGTGCCGATGGAGGTTTTAAAAGGTCACTGAATTACATAAAAACCAGTGTTGGGCCCGTCGCTAAGGCAGCTTTCGAGAGTGGCAGCCAGCGACAGTCCTGCATCCGATGTGCTGAATCGCACACAAAGTCGCACTCGCCATTATACGCAGTATCGCCCTCTACTCCGGCTAGCTACTCCTACCCGCGCGTACGGCTTTAAATCTCGATCAATTAGCGTTTGCGTCGCTCGTGCTGGATCAGCCCAGTGCCACAGGTAGGCTTTTTCTTTGTTCGGCAGCCGTTCAATTCGTGCTTAGTCGTGATTCTACTCTCACGCTGGCCGCATCGAGCCACGTGCATGCTGCACTTTATTGCTGTACACAATAAAGCCTTATTCCTCACTATCGTGGCCTTCGGTGCTATGCTGCTGATATGGTAGCAGCTTGGACAAGCATGACCTTTTGTGGTCGGACAAACCTTTATTGAACCCAATATGTTAGTTGAGGATGCCCGTGAACCAGATACACCAGGTCGGAATGGCCCGGGATGACCCGTAAACGGTACTCCGTTGACTGCGCCATCAATCTCGGTAGCCCCGCAATCGGAATGGAACCCTTCAACTGCCGCAACAAAAGTGCCAACCCAATCCATACCGTAATCGACAACCATGTTCCCCGGAGGAATGTCCGCATATGTGACATTCTTAAACGACACTAGGGCGTGACTAGGCCCGTCGGATCGACCTCAATTAGACAATTTTCGGATAGTTCACAAAAGAGCTCGGTACTTGGTCTGTACATCCCGATACCCCTAACCGGATCTGGCCCGGTCAGCAGCGTAATTTATAGGGAACTTAGGCCGCAGCCGAACCCCATACCGGGCGGTGCGCAACCTGACTCGGTGAATCCGTGAATCCGAGCTCGGATTTAGGTCGGGCACTGTCGCGGAACGTGGCCCCAGTAAGGGCCCCCAGGGCACCCAAAGAAGGAGGGCAACGGGACCCGCATACCCGGTTTACTGGGACCCAATAGATCAGATAGCCCTGCATAAACCGAATCCCGCGACAGCCCCACCCGGAATGTGGTTGAGCCAGAACGGCGTTCGGCAGCCTTTACCTTACGCAGTAAGGAACTTCCTGCCTGGACACGGACTACCGCCTCACCCGGCCAACCGAACCTATACCCGGACCACCTCGGACAGCCTGCCTCGGAAGCACAACAGACATACCAGGCAGCTCAACCACCCTCGGTTGCACAACAGGCATAACCGGCAGCCAAACTTTAGCAACCCCCGCCATCCAACTCGGACATCCTTCAAGCCCAACTAGAAGGCTATGAAGAGGGTAGAGGCCGACTGGATGAACGAATGACGATGATTATGGCCAGGAAAAACTGAGGAGAATCGCCGAAATTAAACGGCGACTGTTAAAAGATGTTCTGCAACAAAAATCAGGCGGATTTACCGTGAGGAGGCTGGAGACATCGAAACGACCATAACTCGCTGTACGACAGGCCTGGAGGACGTTTTGTCTGGCCCAGACTTGGACTGGTATCACAACCAGTCGAGATTGGAACCAACCGAAGGATGGTCCATCGAGAACCGGCTCAGACAGTTCGCCGCCTGATTTTCGGAGAGCGACAAACAGATGACGGCCATTTAGGAAATAAGTACCCGCAACTGCAAGTATGTAGTAAGTTCGGACAAGAAACCCCCCCAAACAATACTAAGATGCCACCATGCGTTTGACGCAAAGTTAGCAACTTCGGCGACGACCAGGCTGTCTTCAACTTGCGGAACTACATGACGAAACCAAAGCTCAAGGCGGGTTTGGACATCTGGATGCCCAAGACCACGCTGGAATTCCGAGATTAATTATCAGGGACTATGTAAGGGGAAAACCGATGTACCAGGTGACGAACCCATGGAACAATGCTAATCACATTACCGTCCGGGCAGCCCAATCAGTACCCGGTCACCCGATGCAGCCGTCGCCAGGACAGTCAAAATCTCCGGTACGACCGGGGCTAGAAAAGACCTGGGCGGAGATGTCGGCTATGAACTTTAATGGGTTTTCGAAAGACTGGAGCCCACCACCTAATTACGGAGGCTACGGATAGCGATGCATCATGAGCCCCGGATACTACCAGCCTCGGAACTCAGGATATGACAGCGAAGGTGGATATGGAAGCGGATCCTCCCAATATGGAGGCTACGGAGGAGGACGTGGCAGCAAAAGTCACGGCCGCGGAAACTCTTCCAACCGTGGAGGTGACGCTGGGCGGAATTTCCAGCGACCACCCAGGACACCCCAACAACGGGACAGCCAACTCGCCAACTACGTCCATAAGATACAGAACCAGTACTACCAGTGGACCATGAACGGCGGAATCACATGCGAGAACTGCATATGGGTAAACCACGCCCACGATCGCTGTAGATATGCCGGTATCCACCTGGAGGATAATCCGAACCGCTGATGGTACCTGGACTGGACGTACCTGCACGACAACAATTACCCAAACGGATCGGCTAACCCTAACCACACCCGCGCTCGCGCCAACAGAGCGATGCCGGATTCGGTAGCCCGGGCAGCCCAACCGGGCAGCCTGGCCGAAAGTTCCCATCTTGCCAGGACGGAAGTTCCCATCTTGCCGCCCGGATGGTTCGATGTCCAATCAGGAACCATGAGCCACGGGCCATGCAGACAAACAAGACCTGACCTCCAGCTCAGCAGGGTACCGGATTGGCTTCTGCTTCTCTTACCGGAAATGCACCGGTCCCCCCGTTACCGTACAAGAGGCGGATACCCCCCGTACGAGCAAAGGCTCCGGTGGGACGGGCAACAAAGTATACGGGTACCCGCCTACTACCTCCAGGGGGAAGCAGATCTCTTCCAGCGACGTTCGGTGAAAACGGTAAACGGACCGCAGAAATTTTTTCGACACGCAATATAACCCGTGAACACTGCGATCGTCAGGAAGCACCATCAAAAGACGATCACTCAACTAAACCTTACTGGCGGAAACTGCCGCATTGTCGATGTCCGGAGTAACTAATCTGACAGAGGCGCAAGAAACACCACTGGTTGGAACTGCTGAACCGCCAATGGCCAAAGTAAGTAAGTAACCAGAATGTTCGGACACGGAACAAAGCCTCATCACGGAACTGCAAGTCCATAACGCCATAGAATGATACATGGCACGAGTGCGGACGACGCGATTGGAACCAGCCAAAGGGATACTAAAGTCTATCCCGATACCAGAGGCAGTGGCCTCTACTACGCTTAGGCAACGGTACCGAAATTTGGTTTTCTGGCATACAATAATTTCTAGGCCGAAAGATAGGCATAATGATTGAGCTCGGCTGAATCGGCGCAAGGTCGGATGACCAGATCCGCGGCGCAAAAAAAATTCCAGGCGGTAATTAACTTAACCGAAGCCTTAGAAGAAGCGATGGGAAGAGGAACGAATCGCCCTTTACGCACAATTTGCGGAATATCAACTTTCGACACCCCGACACTCGAGACTTACAGTTAGGGTTGCTAAGAGTTCACTTGGACCATCTGCCCGATTGGCGGAAGAAGGTTTGGTCATCGATTACTTCGGAGACCAGGACTCGCTAAGGTTGGATGGTGAGCACAAGTGAGGAGCAGGTGACTCACCGGACACCTACTCCGATAATGAGCCCTTGGACCCTTCGGGTGAAGAATCATTCGAGGATGACGACGATGACGACAACGATATCGGTTTCGAACCTTTAGTCCGATGGATAGGGATAAATACACCACCGGAAGGACACTTGAAGTTAGACCGTATCTCGGTACGGTAGTTAACCCTCAAAAGAGACCTGGGAGCTTCGGAACGAAGGGTTGGAGCGTCAACGGGGAGAGTCAATTGCAAATACGGTTTCTTACCCGGCTGATAGCCAGTCAACCTGGGCCACAACAACCTCGACACGAGCTTAAACGTGGATATTGATATTGACCCTTCCGGGATGAATCACCGGAAGCAGGCCCTACGGATGACGTTTCCGGAACGGAACAACGGGTAGATCCGACCGACGACGAAAGGTAGGTTTCCCAATCGACGATATTCGTCGGAGTAAACCGTTGTCTCCGGGCAAACCATACTGCCCGAGGGTAGATCCTAAGTTAAACAAGCTAAGTCAGAGAAGACCGTATATAACCCTTGGAAACGGGTACGGAAGCCGAAGCCAGCAGCGACGGCAACCGATGAATTTAACCTTACCGAGGGCAGCGGAAAGTGTGACGACCGGAACCGGCAGCCGGTAGTCGTCCAAAATAAGTGCACCTTGCCACCCTGTTCAATCTGCGCGGTACTCGTGCGCACCATCAAAAGCACGGACCCGAAGCGGGAAATCCGATACGAATCGTTCCGGTTACGACACTCGAAATTGAGATCCGGCCAACTTGTGATACAGCGAGGATCAAAGTCCCGAACGTGATGAGTACAACCAAGTACTCCGGAGCGGTGCCAAGGTCGGATACATCTACTACACCGACATGTACGAATAGGACCTTGATAATGAAAGCATCGAATGGGAAATCCTGATGTGAGTCGCCAAATTATCCAAATACGGTGAACGCCCGTAGAATCTACAAAGGCGACACAAAATCTCATCTCTTAAGGTGCAAATTCGGCAGAATGAGCTTCCACCCCGAGCAATCTTGCAAGTCACGGTAACCATCGATTTGGAGGTGGACCCCGCTAAAAACAAGTACTTAATGCACCTCGGCTAGGGGGAAGCGATAGCGGAGGGTATCGAAATGAAAGCTGGTCCGACCCCACATGACGGGAAGAAATTCACCATCCTCGTGACGAATTATACCAATAACGAGGTTATTATCCGGAAAGGAATCCCTATAGGCCGGATCGAACCGTACGACCATATGACCGACGACCGGTGGACCGGGGCTAATCTTGCCCAATTAGAAGCGGAAGACCCTTCAACCATCAAAGAGCAAAATAACGCGTTAAACTACATAAAGCTGGCAGATCTAGCTGACAAGCAGCGGATGGTTTTGCGGGACCCCGCATGGGAGTGTCGACTGGTTTTCCGGACCTAAAAGTGACTCTACGGTGACATCAAAGGAGTCATTTACGTCATTGACATCCAAGGCAAGAAACATATTAAAATGAATCCAACCCGAGCGAGTTAGACGGGCCGAGAGATTATCTCTAAGCACATCCAAAGGATGCTGGTCCAGGGTGTAACTGAACCTTCCGAAGCATCACTGAACTTTCCAGGGGTCCTGGCGGTGGCTGGGCAAGGTAAGGACACCACCATCAAATATAAACCTGGAGTATTCTGCGGTAACGCGGATGCCTTGTCACGATGGCCGTTGGAGCGACCCGACGATAACGACCCAAAAAAAAGAACTCCACCAGGTACCTAACTTTGAAGGCTTCAAGGATGAGATCCACGCATCTCTTTCCGGAGACAACGTCGAAAGCAGAAAAAAAGAAATCAAAAATATCCGGACCGAATACTGTAACCCGAAGGTTTCACGGACTAGACCCCAGTTAGGTCTCACCGAGCGGTCGGATTCTAATACGGAGGACGCTACAAATTTTTCGAATTATACGAGGAGGGTTGGTAGTGAGTCGGCAGTGAATTTTGGTATTGCTCTTTATTGGGCAAAAGCCATCAATACAACAAAAAGTGCATACGCTGTACGCAGAATACTACGCAAAATGATTTACATTTAAACATTAAACGTCGGCAGTGAATTTATCACCTACTAGTAGACCCCGCGCAAATTGCGCGGAAATAAAAGAAGAATACTCGTAATTCAATGCAAAAAGATGACTGTTTTCAACTGCTTAAGTGGAAGTAGATTTAAGTAGGTTTATGAGAAAATTGTAAAATTGTAATGCTATTGTTATTACGTTTAACGTTACTCGACTGCCAAGGTTACTCGTTTAACGTTACTCGACAACCATACATAGACATCTGAATACAAAATTTTCAAATTTTCTTCCCGGAAATGGGCCGGCTTTCGGTTTAGTTCTTCAGAACGAATCCTTCGCACCATAACAGTTCATAACTGACTAACTATCACTCAAAATTTTATTTGCTCAGTTGCAAAATAGTATCTCTGTGATTTAAATACAACTGACGCTACCTGGTCATTTTAATCATCGCGACTCGCGGGCTCAGCCCCGCTGTTTCGAGTTTCGATGTAATTACATATATAGGTACCATAAGCCTTGCAGTTGCAGTCTAGAGATCCGGACTGAATCAAACATTCCCGCTTGACAGTCAAATTATCAAAAATTTCTCGATTTTCAATTGGTTTTCTGTTGCTTTGTATTCACTAAGCAATCAATGATAAATTACTTCTTAAAAAATAACTGGCTGTTTTAAAATATTGTAATTTTCCTTTCATCACTCGTTTAGTCGGAAATGTAAAGCCTCGCTTGCTGCTCCGCGAGCTCCGCTCGCGTCGCAGCTCGGCATCGTCTGCGGCCTCGCCTTCTAGGAAAAACTGGCGAAATTATTTCATGTTTCGTTTTACAGTTCTGCTGCAGTTAACAATCATTAACTAATTTAAAATCACGTGGGATATGCTGCTGCCAGCTTGCTATAGGCTACAGCTAAACCCAGGAACTTTCTATATTCTCTACACTATAGCCTATAGGAAGTACTTGCTAAACCTTAAACATGCAATACCCCATTCTCGGACATCACTTTCCACAGAAAACGTGTACTTATTCATCGGCATTTCGGTACCAATGGCAACCGCCCGTGGAAACGTTGCAACTTTAAAGTGGTCAAACATCTGCAGATACTTGCTTACTTTTTATGAAGCCATTTGTTGATGAAAATTTGTAA
This sequence comes from Paramacrobiotus metropolitanus, assembly GCF_019649055.1. Classification (NCBI taxonomy): domain Eukaryota; kingdom Metazoa; phylum Tardigrada; class Eutardigrada; order Parachela; family Macrobiotidae; genus Paramacrobiotus; species Paramacrobiotus metropolitanus. Next base: position 87,830 of record NW_026570420.1, on the reverse strand, counting down.
TTTGATCCAAGAATCAAGATTACGGAATCGTATGTTGTCACTGGTCATGATTCAAGAACTTCCCAGCAAAGCTGGCCAAAACACGTTTCAGCTGTCGAATCAGTGATGGGGTGGTCGGTTTTGCAGTGGTGGATTCTAAACTTTTCTCATTGGGCTTCTATGTTAAAGTTCTTTAAAGTTTTCTTTCAAATGTTTGTTTTTCTCTGAAAACTGAGTTGCGATGGCAAATCTACTCACCAAGGGCTATCGAATGATACGTAGGCACGGAAGGTTGATTCAGTGGATCTGGCTACCGAACTCGACAGTGGGAATTTCGTTAAGGCTTACGCGATTATTATATAGTGATGATGATGATGATGATGATGATGATGATGATGATGATGATGATGATGATGATGATGATGATGATGATGATGATGATGATGATGATACTGAACACCCAACCTATACTGAACACCCAGTGGAAGTTGATTTTAACCGTCGACCGTGGTTGGTTGCAATAACCAACAGCTGCGTAATCGTTAACCATATTATATATGACGCTGCCGTCATACTCGGTTGGTGGTTACGCATGCGCGGTAGGGCAACCATCCTCGGTTGACAGCTGAATCAAACTCTAGTGGACCAGGTGTTCAGTCTTCAGGCGATAAATTCAGTGCCGACTCAATACCAATTCTCCTCGTACTGCGGGGAGGCTCATATTGTAGAAACAAAACACAGCCGGTACTTTGCGATTGCTTTATGCGGCTAGTTGTTTCGAAAACGGCTCGGTTTACATGTTCAGCAATGCATTAATCAGGTGACAGACAGAACATTTTGTGCAAAGTACGGTAATTCATTCACGCAGAGTTACAATGGAGGCTATAACACTGCAACAGACAGATCGTATGCAGCAGCTCGCAAACGCGAGCGCCAGCTTTATTTTAACGCGCAATGGCGCTAACCGGCTCGGGCAGAGCAAGACGTTCAACAGAACCAGACTAAGAGAATTCTAAACAGGTAGACAGCAAGCACATCTCTAGGGAAGGCGCCAATCCTCTGCTTCGACTGATCTCCTGTCTCCTTCCATTTGGCACGATTGGTACTGCGGACATCACAGGCCTTTCAGTCCAAGCCGTTACTGAGTAGCCAGGGTGGTATTGTGATCCTCCATCTCCCGTGCCCGTCTCCGTGGTGGTATTGCTGCCTCAGCCAAGCACTTCGCACACAGGCCTTGCGGGCCGTGCACTCGCAGCCTGAACTCAGAGTGGTCACCCATCTAAGTCCAAACCGCGCTCGATGTAGACTATCTTTCAAAACCCGAAGGTTTATCCATCTAGCCACAACGAGTGTGCTCAAGCTCATACTGAGTGTCTAGAACAAGCTCTAATAGAGCTTGTTCTAGACACTCAACGGTGATGATAACGGTGATGACTCACCACAAATAAGTTTATTGCCAGATTGTACAAGCCAAACGCCATTTTACACTTGAACTTCAAAAACCATCTTAGAATAAGTAGAATAATTCTTCCAGTTCTCTAGAACACCCAACCGTTCCCAAAACAGAAGTTCATCAGTGAAGTTGGTCGACGCATTAAGGAGCAAACAGGCGAAACGCGCGCTACCGAATTTTTGTGGCAGCGTATAAGTGTTGAAATTCAGCGTGGAAACGCTGCTTCTGTTTTGGGAACGGTTGGGTGTTCTAGAGAACTGGAAGAATTATTCTACTCACCACAAATTCATCGTTTTCTTGCTCCTACCGTATCGTTACGGTCGTTGTGAACACGATAAAACACCATGCTGTCGTTGTCCCTTCCCGGTAGCTCCCGGCTTCTAACAGAAATGGCAAACTACCGTTGTGCCACAAGAAACTAGCGCAAGAAACATTCCTCTATTTTTTAAAAGAATCAGAAGAGCAGTTACTACAAAGAAAACGTTTCAAAATAATTTTTTAAGAGAAACTGAAAGATCTGAAGTAGCGAGCGTGCTCAGAATGCGACCCCATTGGCGGCTGTCACGTTTCTGAACATCCACTTCAGGAAGCATTTATTGGGTTATTCGAGTGAACATTGGATAGAAACAAAATTACGCGTCACATCATTTCAGCACGTAATACACTTCGTCCAATCTCTTACCAATACAGAACGTTTCCTGAACACAAGCAGCATTACCCCGCATCAAAGCTATACTGATCCTCCACTTCAGTAATTTTATTATAGCGAGACCGGACCGAGCCCGAGCCGACTTCGAGTCTATCGTTATCGTTGTGTTCAGCGAACAAGCAGACTCTCATACGATGGCGATTACCGTTACGATAACCCATCGTCACCGTGGTGTGTCTAGAACAGGCTCTATTGTAGATAAGGCTTCAGTATTGGAGGGGGCTTTAACTGTGAACAACACTATGGGCATTTTTTTTAAGCCGACATTAAACTGTTCTACCGGAGCCGTTAACATTTTGACTTTTTTAACGGTATTGAAACACTTGTTCACAAGTTCTAAATTCAAACCTAACGAAAAGTTAAAATTCCACTTGTTGTTGTACCAAGAAAAATACCAACTGGATTGCGAGCATTAAATAACTGAGGAGTATTGCCTGAACGTGGTGCTAGACAGCCTTTCCCGTTACATACTATTACAAGAAACAGCTGCGGCTTCGCTTCCGCCTTCTTGGGCTTGCGCTGAAAGTCTGAGTCTGAATCTGATTCTGAATGCTAAAAGTCTGAGTCTGAATACTAAAAGTCTGATTCCGATTCTGATTCCTGGAACTCTGAATCTGAATAATAAGACTCTGAGTCGGGCAGGTGACGACCCGAGTCTCAAATTACTGTACTAGAATTGTAATGCATTTTTATTTGTATGCTAAAAAAAATTGATAACTCTGGCAATAACAGCTATCTACAGATACAGTCTGAATTTCCCGAACGTGCCTGTGCCAGCATGAAATACGTTCAGGTAAAAGTGCTGCAATATTGCATACTGCGCTTATTACAATAAGTGTAATACAATTAATTTACATGTTCCATTTCCGACTTAATCCAGCTGTATACGTAGTTATACGATGGAACTTTCCGAGCTTATAATTATATTGCCTTCCTTTTTGAAACAACTGGTATCAGTTATTTGCTGGCTGGATTTTTCTTACATGCGAAAATCTGTTGTGACCCAGCTTTTAAACTCCAGAATTTTGTGTCATTTATTATCCATGCAAACTATTTTTTCAGTTGTTTCATGTAGAGAAGAACGCTTTTATTTATTTACATAAAAAATGCTTTCCATGGTGCACGCCACCAGGGAGCAACGCATTCATTCACTTTATAAAAATTCCGGCATTTTGTTAAATTTTTCAGAAATTTTACTATTCATGGCGTCTCTGTTCCGTGCCCCGCATAGTTGTTTACGAGCAGTTCATATCTCATCCTACACTGGACGCTGCAAAAACATGTTCATAACGTTTCTGTTTCGCGCCCGCATTGTTGTTTACGAGCAGTCCCTACCGTCTAACACTAATCTGTACTGTAATTACTCGTATATAGCAGATAGCTGTTATCGCCAGAGTTATTAATTGTTGTTTAAACACAACTGCATTACAATTTTAATGAAGGGCCTCGGGTCGTCAACTGCCACACTCAGAGTATTATTATGCAGATTCAGAGTTTGGTATTCAGATTCAGAGTTCCAGGAATCAGACTCGGACTTTTAGCATTCAGAATCAGATTCAGAATCAGACTTTCAGCGCAGGCCCGTTTCTTGTGATCCACAGCCGGTATGAACAAAAAATCTCGTTTAATTCAATAGTAAATGCATTAACTGTCTCAGCAGTTATTGTAAATTTTTTATGGAAGGAATTTTTAGAAATGTTAATGTCGCCAGCGATTCATAATTAAGAGGAGACAGTGCGAAGACATAGATTTGTTAATGCAACTCTAGCGCGTGTTTGAGAAAAGTCAAACAATCATGCGACCCCGTTCTGGACTGAGGCCCGATCTTCTGGCGCTGTTAGTTTTTAAAAATCTTTTGTTATGGAGATCTGAAAACTATGGGGCGCTGCGCGAAGTATAGATAGATCATGTACTTAATACTTATGTTGTCCCGCTACGCTTCGGTCATGCAGTGCTCGCAAAAGGCGAGTGCACTTTCCTAGTTTATTTTAGTGCCGGGGAAAAGGAAATTCTAAAACTTACGATCATCTTGCGATCGCTGCTTGACGGCGCAGCCCGACACGACCCTTACGGGTATCCCTAGTGCTAGCGTTCCCAGTACCAAAAGGCTGCAGATCCTGCCTGTCATCATGGTAATTCGATCGGGTTTCACACTTCGTGCAATGCTTCGTGCATGTGCGCAATCCTGGATAAAAATTCTAGTTATGGTATGTACTCGTACAAGTACAGTGGTTTTCAGAACTGCTACATTCAGACGATCCGCGGACGATAATTTTTCAGCCAAAATCAAGCGACCAATAAAATGACCTGTACTCACGAAACACGCAACTCTTGCGGTCGGCGTACTTTTCCTTTGCCGCCCCTTTGCCGTTACCGTTTCACTTTATCTTTGCGGCTTTGCCTTTCCTTTGCCGTCCTCAAAATATTTACCGTTTTAATTTACTGTCGAAAAGAAAATCTTTGCCGTTGATAAACCGTTGAAAAATATATTAACCGCCCCTTTGCTTTAACCGACTCTTAAAATAAATAATCGTAAAATAAATAATAGTGTACAGCGTTAAAATTAACCGAAGCATGTAGATATTTTTATAAAATACAAACAAAGGGAGTACCCACAGTTTCCTGTTTTGCTTTTCTGCCATTGAAAAGAATAATTTTTTGTTGTATAAGCAATTATGTAAACTAACTATAGGAATAAGAGTCAAAAGATTCAATGAAAAAATTGAAAAAGAAAAAATAGAATAGCGAGTGCTACTCTTGCATTTGTTCTTTGTTAGCCGTTCCCGCGTCCGATCACTTCGGCCGCGTTACATTTCGGCCGCACAGTTTCATTTCGGCCAGCCTTCATTTCGGCCGTTGCTCACTTCGGCAACTGGGCGTTTCGGCCATCTCTGGCTCTCTTAAGTTTCCTAGGTTTTTCTTAGGTTTTCTTAGGTCTCCTTCTGTTTTCTTAGGTTTTCTTATGTTTTCTTTGGTTTTCTTAGGTTTTTTCTCAGGGGATTTATAGGATCTGAGAATTTCTTTTCGTTGTTTTTTATGTTTTTTTAGGTGTCGTGCAGTTAGGTTTTCGGTACTTACCCGGGACGGTAGACTTCGTGTGATCGATCTTATGACGGTCGACGAGGTGTTAAGAAGAACTCTTGGAAAGTGACACATGATGGTGCATTGGTGACAAAACAACTTCTAAAACTGCTCGAAAAACAATGCGTGCAAAATGAAGTAGAAATAGAACAGAAGCTCTTGTTAACGATAATAATTTAGCCAGTTACACGCTGCAGAATAAAAGTTTATGCAAGGGCTATTTCCGCCGAAATGTACTGCGGCCGAAGAGAGTTGCGGCCGAAAAACTTTGGCCTAAATGAGTAAGTAAGTAAGTAAGCGCGCGTGGAAAATTATCCGATTCAACAAAGAGACGAAAACTCGCTTTGAAGCTACCGATCTGGGGGTGCGGGTATGAAGTATAAGCTGTATTACTTACAGTAACAACGCAGTCTATTGAGCCTGCTATGAATGTTTTACTGCATTGTTTCCATTGGTCTACCGTATTTGCCGCTAGTGTGAGATTATTTATTTACTGGCAGGCCCCGCGCAAATTGCGCGGAATAATGAATGCAATGGGCAAATTATAACCTAGTGCAAATATTAAGGGGCCAGTGCGCTAACTGCCGCTAAGCTCCAAAACACGATTTAGAAACCGATTAAAAACATGACCCATTACGAGTTTTACCGAATGGCTCAACTCAGAACTCAGAATGCTACTATTGGCCGATTTCTAGCCACCTCCTAGGGAAGTTTCTTAATCACTACCGATTAAGAAATTTCCGATTTGCAAAATTCCCGAATTTCCTTAATCGGTCCGATTAACAAACCGATTAAGAAGTTTTCCGATTAAGAAATTTCTCCGAGGAAATGTGCTAATCGGAATCGTAATCGCTCAGAAATGCTTAGCGCATCTGCCTGTAAAACTCATGGCTGCCGCCTGCAGGTAAATTAGAAGCCTGAAATTCTACAATATATAATCTACAGTATACCAAAGACCAAATTCCACAGATGACGATAATGTCTACTGAAAAATTTGCCTGTCGCTTTCACTGACTACAGAGATGACCTTAAATCTGAAATGCAAACTTTTTTTGTGCCTTAAAGCGAAGAAACTTTTTTCATTCCCGTTTCTTGAATTCCAGGTCAGTTAACCAGTCATTTAAATTTCGCACACGGCACACCAGCTGCATAGGGACTTCGCAATTTATTAGAAGTTGCTTTGCTTTCCCCTTTTTTTGGCTGTAGAGTCGTAGACCATGCGAGAACAGTTTACTTGTACTTGAAATCCCATTTTTAGGGCTAAAACCACTGGTGCGCTTTATATCCCTGCTTAACAATCAGTACACTAACAAATGCTCTTCTTGCTATCCCTGTTCCTTTCTTACTATTGCTTTGACCACAGAACGCATCCACACAGCTTTATTTTAATAAGAACAGAAGCATTTCGTTGGGTTTCTTTCTTTATTTTAACCATTTTTCAAAAGCGGGAACTGTCACGCGACATTTTTGCATGCTTGCTGCTATGCGAGCTCTGCTCGTGCCGCAGCTCGGCGTCGCATACTCCGCCTTCCAGTAGCTATATACCGAACTGAAAAATTCATTTGTCCTATACAGTACTTAACAATGCAGGATTCCATCGTACATTGTACATTTCGCGCCACATCCAATTCCACCCTACCCGTTTTTAAACCGAACATGATTATTTTGGCATGTACAGAAAGCTGGATTTGCATTAATATGTATGTATCAGACGTTTTTTAATCCAAACACCATGTATTTGTAACATGCGAAGCAAACAGCTTGCTGGTCTTGGAAGCAAATCTTGAATATTTTATATTCCCCAAGTTGCCCAATTTGCCTTTCTAGAACACCACCTTGCCTTATCTACTGAAACGAAAACGTAGCAAATTTGCCTTAAATCACAGGCAGTTCTGCAAGAAAGGCAATCGCGCCCGCCCGGGAAAACACTTCACATCGTAGTTATGCGGGAACTGAATAAACCACTGCGGGGGTCTGGTACGTTCTTAAAATCAGGCTTTAGAACCATCCCACAGTCCCAAGATTCTTCGCGGCCATTTTGTCTTCTTTCTTTCGTTTTATTTTCTTTTCCAAAACTAAATTTCGTTGAGAAATATACATAAAGACGATGGAATATTAGGTATCTGTTATTGAACATAAAGTTCCATCCAGCTGCAACGAAACTGACAAACAAGCGTGTTGGCTGTTGAGTCCATAGGCTAAAAATAAAATAGCGTGTATTATTACACAGTTTGTGTAGTTTAAGTGTGCTTTGTGCATTTTTAACTTTCTAAAGCTGCAAGATTAGAAAATTAAGAATCCATCGAGAAAAGTTTAGAGGGGTCCGAAAGATAAAAATTTAAATTATGTTTTGTATTTTCAATGGAATTTGTTGACCTTTTAAGAAAAAATCGTTCGTCAGCTTCGCGCTTCACGCGAAAAGGATACTAGTATTATTTCCATCTAAAAGCTACATCGAGGTCACCGCACGTTAAGGTCATCAAGAATAAATAAACTCACTTCCTCTGTTCAAAATACATGGCTGGTATTTGTGAATTTGAATAATATTTAGAGTAATCTTGAGTAGTTTAGAGCAGTTGTCTATACTTTGGTATTGATTTTTTCACATTAAAACTGTGAAAGCAAAAAGCACGGCCTTGCAAAATGGGTTATGCTAGCGTTTTCCTAGCAAAATGGCTCGTTGACTTCGCGCTTCGCGTTGGTAGCAAAGCACTGATCCGGTCCAGGATGTGGGAATAATCTTCGTGCACAAGCAGCCCGAGCGGGAGGCGGGTGGGGTGGCCGGCAACCTCTTATACAGAAAAACCTGCGAACCTTCTGAAAAAACTCGTCGAAAATTCATTCAAGGAAAAAAACGGCAATGCTCAAAGTTGCCGACCCTGATGAGCGTGCACATTTCGGAATTGAGACATTCTGCATAAGGACGTTTCATGCCACCGTTGTGGAACAACCCAGGTTGTTCCACAACGCATTTCAGCATTGCGTTTGCTGAAATGCCCAATAACAGTGCTTCTGAGATTACTTAGTATTTTTCGTTTTCTAAGGTTTCCCAAGTTTTCTTATCGTTAGGTTTTAGGTTTCTCAGTTTTCTGTTTTTTTTGTTTCGTAGATTTCAGCTTCACTTTTAATATTACCTAGTTAATATGCGGCATGCGCTGATATGCTCAAAATTATGCCTGGTTGTTCTACAGATATTAAGAAATAATAGCGCAGCGAAATTTTTTCCTGCCACACCCGACCAAAAACCAAATTCTTGAAATTTTTTTCTCATTCGTTTGGGTTATTGGTTGCTGGTTTTCGTGGGGAAATGTGCAAAGTGTAAGTTTTAGCATCAGAACGCCGATAGCCAGGCCCGAATATAGCTGTTTGAGCACAGAAAAGTGTCTGGTTCCGCTTTTTTGCAGTTATATAAGTGTAGCGTCTTTTTGAAGTCCACTGTACAGTTAATAATTATTTGAAACGCACTTTAAGTCACTTTTACATATTATAGATTGTCAATGCTGCGTACTCAGTTCTAGCTCACGCCTGTTTGAAATGCCCTTGCATAAAAGCAGATTCTTAATAATTGTTGCTTTTTAAACACAGCCCTTCTCGAAGCTTATGCTCGGTTCACTGCTGTGCATATTGCTGTGCAGGTCTCGCTTGAGAGGATATTACCAGCTGGGGAACAACAGCCGCATCGATAATCAGCAGGGAGACCGGTTTGACGCAGAACGCCAAACATCGCTGCGTTGGGCAGTTTATTGTCGTGGGTGACGTAAATGGCGTGGGGGTGGGACTAATGAGTGCCAGACAGTGCAACAGTGTCCACTGATTGCAGATGAGTATATGAACTAAATACCTTACAGTCACGCAGTATACGACCGCATAAGGACGGGTTTTGCGGTACACTTTTAATGTAGACTTGATCAGAACCGGTTCCTGACCACGGCTTTTCACAACAGCAGCATTTCATGACCATAACGGTTCACAATGTATGCGTTCACCTCAGCTCGCGCAAGGCAGGTGGCCTGGACCTGTTGTAGTCTGACGTTGCAGCGGTCAGCGGCGTGTAACGCTGGTCATTTTGCCAGATTGACTATGCGTGGCACTGAGCTGTACTTGATGTGCGATAAGAAACCGGCCTACAGTGTAGTTCACCTGCCCTTAAATCGCGAATACAGACCATAAGAGTAGTTGAAAAGCAATTAAGAGTGAGTTATCTAGGAAAGGTCATGCTCAAACAAACACAGGCCGGACCACTGAAAGTGACAACCGGTAAGCCGCAAGCACACGTGCGCATGCGAGAGGTAAAACATCGTCCTACTCAAGGGACTTTATTGTATTACATGCAACAAAGATTAGTCGTTCATAGAAAGGAGGCAGAGGCCAGCGCACTGAGCAGCATGATGACAAATGCAGACAATGCTGAACGAGCAGCTGTCGTCCAGGGGTTTCACAGTGCTTCCTGGTTCCGCCAAGAGCGCTTGGCAAGTCCTGCACGTTATCCGGACGATTGTCCACTGATGCATTGAAGAATTGCCAGTGTCAATCAACTGAGTGAAGAACAGCAGCAGGACAGTAAAGGAAACTGCACTACCCTGGTCACGTCCTTCGTTGGTAGCAACGAGCCGGAGGTGGCCCCGGCGTAACAGGAGGCTGGGCAGCGCTACGACCCTGGGTCCGTGCTGTTTAACACCCCTTTCGGACGGAGATAAACGAACTGTGCTTCGCTGACCACGCCGGTGATGGGTCAGCCAAACGTCGCGATCTCAAGGTGACTAGATGTGCGCCTGCTGATGCGATGAGCAAAATTGGTACAGCGGATTGTCTTCCAGCAGACAGGATTCTTCTTTTACCTCCAAATATTCCTATTACATATATCACTATTACGCCCAAGACATCTGCCTACCGGATTAACCCGGAAAACTGGCTACCGGCCTACCGATCTCTCCAAAATCAGACTAAGTAGTTGTATTAGTCTGGAAAACGACGGACGCCGGTCCGGATCTCGTTCCCAACATTGACACATAAGGTCGTAGCTGAAGAAATTACGCATTGCGATCGAAGTAGTGACGAAGGATGGGTTGATGCTTTGCTTATCCTATGAAGGCGTGCAAATTCTTACTAGGCAATTGGTGTGTCCCGAGGCGCATCCATTCGGCGGCCGGACTCCAAAAAGGAACGAGTTGGCCAATAGCCATCAAGATCCGGATACGGTTGGTCACCATACGTCATTATTTCCCATAAAAGAACTCCAAATGACCATCTGCATGGGAGAACATGTCTACAGTGTATGTCCTAACCTTACGGCGTATTGCTTGATGTTACGTGCATGTCGCTCTGGTGGGTGTACTGATTTGTTAACAGAACCTCTAAAGCCAACCATCTGAAAGGTACCGGATCCTGTAACGTTCAGTCAATTAACAATTGTGGGATTAACAGGATGGCGCCCTGCTTAGTGCCAGTGAACCGATTGCGCGCGACCGTGCGGGTTAAATAATTCGGGTTAATGGTCTGCAGGCACTTGCAACAGAGCCTACAGTATTAATGCGGTAATTACCTCTGATTTTTGCTCGTAATTTTGAAGATTAGTGATGTTTCGGGCTAATCCAAAATCGGCAATTTTCATTGTACGATTTAGGCCAACAAGAATATTTCTTGCAGCCAAATCACGGTGAATAATCTGCAAAAGTTGAGTGAACTTCAGCCATACGAAAAACAAACAAAATCCTTTATTGCTTTACTGTCTGCTTAACGGGAAATAAGCATACTTGTTTCGAAACTAGAAAGTTCATGCCTCCCGCTAAATCCATGGCAAAGCGTCCCAAATCTCGTTGTGTAATTGAGCGCAATCCAGTTGGCTGTTCATGATCATTCTTGCTACGCTCGTGCTCCTTCCTTAGGAAATCCCGGAGATTTCCAAACGGTGCGTATTCAAAAATAAGAAGGAAGGGCCCGCCTTTTACGCAGCAGCCTAAAACCTTAATTATATTTCGATGAAATCCAGCCTTCCTCATAATGTAAAACTCATTAAGTAACGCGAATTCCGCCGCAGTTTCTGTAAACGAAAACGGTCAGTTCAATATGCAAGTGCAAATTTCGTATTTGAAGAAGCATTAACGTGGCATAGCAAGGCATAATTATACCACTGCATTAACTACGCTTATTTGTACTTTTCGTTGTTGTCATTTTGACGGCTACATCTTCAGTCACTCTTCCTTCACGCCGGCGATTGCTGATTGTGGCCTTATAGACCTTTCCAAAGGTCCCCTGGCCAATGGGTAAATCCAGACTGAAATTCGATAGGTCTTCTCGTCGGCGCTCCCATCTCGGGTCCCAGTCGGCGGGCAACATGTCTTCAGCTATGGTGGAATCGTCGTGGGTGGTCATAGTGGCGTGGGTAGTAACAATGGAGTTGGTTACGGGTATACCACCACCAGCCACATGCCTGTCGCCCACCACAGATCTAGGGATCAGCCGGCGGGAGGAGAAGGGAATTTTTGCAGAATTTTTGGCAAAACGATATGCACGGACTTTTTTCCAGATACAATAACATGCCACAGCAAGAAGAACGATTCCAACAACACCACTTCCAACAACGATGCCAATAAAGAGGCGGTAACTTGGTAAACTTGCAGTAGATACAACATCAGGATCTGCAGTTCCACAAAACATTAACTAAGATATTATCGTTAATTAATTTGTTTTAGAACAATTTATCTTAATTATTATAAATTTATTTTAAAGTGTCCTTATTGAGCTTTCACTGGTTAGAGACAGCGGCTTCAACCGCTTAGCTTGGCTTTAGCAGCGCTGAAAATCTGCACTATTGGACGCATTTGGGATCTGAGGAAGACTGAGAGCGTTTTGGCTGTTTGCAGCGGTAGAAATAAGCCGGTGATGGCTAACTGATGACGTCCTGAAAGTGCTGGGATGTCTCGCCCGAATCACGAAGCTCGGCCAGAAGCTTCAGAAGCTTGCTTCTGAAGATTTCTTGCCACGGCACTTCGACAAAGCCCCGACCCCGGGCCACGGCAGCTGCGTCAGCGGCACGCAGTCAGCAGTCTTATCAGATCCGGGCAACTAGGTAGAGATGTTCGTGATGGCAACGGACAGGCCGACTGGTGCCCGTCATCGTTCCCGGAGCTAGCAGTCATAGTAAAGGAATTATCCATCCGCCTTACCTCCTTCCGATCGGTTTTATCTGTACCGAACAGAATATGGCGTCAACTGAGTGGGCTACCAGCGACGCTGGTGCGTACTGTGTATCGATCAATGACCGGGTATACTGTATCTGCGGCTTTGACCAAGGTCATGTTTTCATTGAGTGCGTTAAAAACTGAACTGTATAGCTCTTTTATAAAGAGTTAATGCACAGAACGACGAAATATACGATTTATTCGTTTGGCAGGCGGAGTACATTAGAAAAAGAAGGAAAGTGACGACGAGCCGCATGGCACTCAACCACATATACATACATGCCCTACAGTGGATTCGGATACTGCACTGTCTCCAGAATAATCATACGCCTATCGAGGGCGACAAGTATAATACGTCTCTGGTAAGAAGGGAAAAAAAGTCTTAGGCTCCATGGGCCAGCTGATTGGCACGGAGTGTTTTGGAAAGCAAAAAACTAAGTATGCCATACCAAAAACAATGAATAGCCCGCTAGAACCACCTATGCCAGCAATAAAGCGGAAACTGATTTTAAGTTCGAGCAGATACAAAACCAGGTTCTGCGTAATAAATTTCATAAGAACTTAGGCTTTCATAAGCTTTCGTCTATTTCCCTGTAATTTTACATGAGCTTCGAAATCTTTATAATTTACTCACCACAGATATCTCAAATCATGTGCCATGCCTTGGTGTGATTTGTGATATCGCTAGCATGCTGACATTGGTTTTTCTGAACACTGAACTTACCGGACACATCAACATTGTAGGTAAAATAGGCTGTTCCTCCCAGATTTGTGGCTTCACACTGGTAGTGCCCACTGTCTCTTACTTGCAAAGATTCGATGCGCAAAGACAAATCTTTGCCAGTCAGGGAAATCCTTTCCGTCTATGTAGAATAGATTGAAAATGTTGAAATGAATACGAAACATTCTAAAAGGGTTTACGAATAAACACAAATAACGTGGACAATGAACATAGCTAATTATGAGCTACAGCCACGCTGCACAAAACAAAATCACCAAACGCGCTTATGCACAGGGTGTAATAAAATTTGTTACCAGTTGGGATTTTTATATCCAGAACTGACCATATTGAGAATCAGCCCGTCCTTTTTCCACGTCACTGACGGCTTGGGAAATCCAAGCGCCGGACAAGACAATGTACAGCTCGTATTAACGATTTTCCTAAGTAGGTTGGTTCCCGGATTAATCGTTTTGACTCCAGAGGACATCAAAATAAATGGCGCTTCCGAGTCTGAAAACCGTTGTATTCGTTTTATTTTATATGCCAACCAACAGAGGAGTCAAAGCGTAGAGCTGCCCAATACAAGACACTTCCGCGAATTCATATACAATACCGGCCTTTCCGCCGACGCACTGACCTGACACTGGGTCGCTGGGTTTCCCAGCTGTCAATTGCGAATCCGAAATAATTAGTATGGTCGCGTTTAGCCACGTTGTGCCGTGCCAATTGGTTGAGCGGCAGCCGATTACCGTTTTATCATCAGATAAAGTTATATCCTGCATCATCAGTGCGAATCCATCCTCTTCGATGAGGAAGCGATTGCTGTCATGCTCGCCTGCACCCGGAACTAATATCTGTTTGCCATTGCAAAACCACGTAACGGACGTGAGGTTTCTTCTGCCGTTAGTACTCGTATCGCACTCGAACACCATCTTCTTCGTTCCTTCTATGGCATACCGCTCTGGCTGCTGCTCTCCTTTCAGTAGCTCGGAACGAATAACTACGCAAAAATGACCTTGAACACGCGCTGTCAATTTTTGTAAAGTATAGCAGATGTAGTGTTTGTACACAACTGCCGCAGAGCTTTGAGGATTCTGTCAAAGGCTTTTGGCCTGCCCAAAACCAGCCGCCCCTCCTTTCTCACGTACGTTGTGAGTGGTGACCAACCTGTTTGTGACGATCGTGACGATCGGCGCCGGTGCGCATTACGGGCAGGATGTTCACTTGTTAATTGTAGCAAACACGCGCACCACATCAGCAGATGCATGGTCGTATCAATTTCCGTCAAGTACGTACTTTGTTGTACAGACGTTATGAACCTGCCATAAAGAAATTCATGTAGAGAATTCTTAAGCATATTAGAAAAACTTAAAGATACTGAACATAAATTATCAGTGCTGCTTATGTGTATCCAGTTACCACGAATATTTGTTTTTGTACGATTTAGGGAAACGGTGCAGTAGATAGAAAATTTGGCTGATGATTATGTGCACTTGTATGTGGATAAATTGATAAGAGTATGATTATGTCAGCAAGTTTCCTAAACTGTAATATAAACACATATTCATGTTATAAAAGAATAATAGGCGTTATTTCTACAGCGCATTTAGTTTAGACTCACTCATACTTTCTACGCACTCATATTTTCTACAGCGCATTTAGTTTAGACTTGGGAGCTGTATCCCTGTATTTATTATGAGTACATTTTTTTAACTGTAAAGTAGTGTGCCCGCGCTTGCACTTTTGTTGTTATGGCGGCTATTGCCCAATAAACACAATTATGAGTACATTAGCAGTATGAGAAAATCAACCGTGTACATATCAATTGACGATGTACCGTAATCAAAACCGATCACAATAATTAATGAGCTGGCCGGTGCCGCTCCTTCTAGTCTGAAGGAGCGCCTTCAGCCATCCCTATTTGTCATGGTTGCGTTCTTCAGCCACACCCACGTAAGGTAGGGCTAATGTGGAGTCGAAAACAAACCGGATCTGGTTTTAATTTTAATGGGTTTGTTGTAAAGAACATACGGCCATTTTTCTCGAATACAGATCTAGAAGTAGATACATATTCATGCCATATCGCATGCCTGCAATGCATGGTGACGGCGCCATACTGTAAATTTCTGTACATACAATAATGCGCAAGATGTTCTGGTACAAGTACATTGCGCAGTGTTCGCGGTGGGTCGAATTTTAGCGTATATTAATTACTACTGTTACTGTACTTATACGAGCAGTCGGAAAGAGTTTTTACTAAGCGCAGCATCCACTGATAATTTCATGACAGCCGTGCCCAAACCAGACCGGCATCGAAAACACGATCATAGTACTCATACAAAATGAAATTAAGACACAATTATGCAGCGGCATAATAAAAACAATGCAGCGGCGTAATAAAAATATTATAATACTATTATAGTTATTGTTAAATAAAACTATTACATCCGGCTTTGTTCTCCGCTTACCGAACAAACATACACCACCCTCCTTAATCCGGTAACATCAGCAGTAACACGGGAGCACAAACATGGCTTGCAAGTGTGCCGTCCTTAAAAAATTATGCCAGTCGGCTGTCGATGCCGATGAGCGCGGCACGTCGAGATAAATATTACGACCTTTCATACGACTTTAGAACTACTGAAATTAACCCTAGTTTAGACCGGAAAAATGATGCCGGGCTCATAATTATGTCTTTCACTTTTGGACTGGCAGGAAGCTAAGCTGTCATGGGTACCGGCAAAATGTTCCCGTAATCGTTGCTCGGTGTCCCTTTTCCCACCGCGATTTCTGATCTGATTGGATGTCAGCTTATCAAGACAATCCTAATATAAATCTCATGCGGTTAATG
Source organism: Paramacrobiotus metropolitanus (assembly GCF_019649055.1). NCBI lineage: Eukaryota > Metazoa > Tardigrada > Eutardigrada > Parachela > Macrobiotidae > Paramacrobiotus > Paramacrobiotus metropolitanus. The sequence goes on along the minus strand of NW_026570420.1, from coordinate 71,855 downwards.
CGGTTTCAGGGAAACAACTGCAAATCTCTACTATAAACTGCTCATGCTCTTTCTTGGGAAAACTTTCCAGGCTTGGCGTAATTATATGTAACTTCATCGCCTAAGACTGTAAGTGACTGTTCCGACATCACGGGCGCAGGCGCAGCAGCCTGACAGGTACGTGGAATGTTGCTACAAAGTGCATTATTCATAGAATTGTAGTATGGTATAGTACAACTTGCAGCGCAGGTAATCCGAAGCAGCGGCGTGGGTGGGGAAAGACGGATATCAGTAATCCCGTTAGATTAAAGCACGGAACTGGCGTGTTGGATGCTGTGACCCAGCCCTGCAGGAATTCAGTGCGCTGATCATCCGTGCTATCACTGCTATGTTCATTATATAAGTCATAGTTTTACCGGATTTAATCCACTACTTAATCCGGATGGTCATGGCACCGTAATTCTGCAGGGCTGGGTCACAGCACCCAAAGCCCTTCGTGAGCTACGACGTATAGCCAACTTCTTTTATGTTTTATAACGAATCAAACATCTAAATTTTATATTTTCGTATCTAAGTTTTTTCTGTATCTAAGTTTCAGTTAATTATCTGAGTTAAAGTCTAATTATTTTTACCCTGTAATAAGACATCCAAACGCGGACTGGATTGGTAGAATTTAGTAATAAAAATACTAATCATCTGCTTAGAGCTAGCGTGATTTATGTATAAGGAAACAGTAATTATATTAGAGCAACATCCTAACAAGTACGGGTTGCGATGGCGCGCTCCTATATCTGTAATTATATTTTCGTTAAGTTTGATTTTATTTTTTCGCTTGTATGTCTAGGTATGAAAAATTATAAAAAAATCTTCATAATTTCTTTTCAATTTAGCCATCTACCTCAAATGGATCCGTAGTCATTTACCGAACAAATACGCAATCCGAATCCGGGATACAAGACGGAAAAGGCTTTTTCTCTGCGGTCTTCCGACAATCTGCAAGAAAAACCGTTTTTGATGCCTGATTTGCACCTTCACTTACACGCTAATTAAGCGATATCATGCTCTACTGTACTTGGCTGTTTCATCGTTGCTTTTCTTCACCTTTTGCCAATGGTTTGGACTGTCAGCGCAGTTTCTGGAATAGGTAGATAGTTATAGCGTATTAACTGTTAGAAAAATTATCGCCATACGCGAAAAGTGCCAGGAAAACGCCAGCGGGATTTCAGAAAGAACGATTAGGCAATGATGCAGATCAAGCTATCGTTGCGATTTTCGCCGTCGACCGGTCTCGTAACAGCACATTCAAAGGCAGCACTGCACCGGCGACTGCACATTCCTGCATCAGAACTAAAACACGTACAACAGACGTGGTATGACAACGCACCGCCCCGGAATCACCGTTCAAACTATCCGGTCACCCGTTGCCCGTTTTGCACTAGAACTAGCGTTGTACAACTACGGAATACGCCACAGTTATGATACGGTAATTAATGTATTTGCCTGGGAATCAGTGTTTTTTCGGTAATACGTAATTGAAACGCACCAGCAGATTACAAGAAAACGTCCACAGGAAATAATTATGAACATCATAACGCTAGTGACTTTTATCGCATAATAAAAACAGTTACAAAAAACCATAAATATTCAAGTAACTAACTAAAATTAAACGAGAAATAAGTAATCAGAAGAACGTACATATTCTGCACTCGGCAATCGCCAGTTATTTGTTGTATGATTTGTATAATTTTTATAAAGTTTTCAATTTCTTTAATTATCAAACTCAAGCGCCTAATCGTAGCACGTTGTTAGGTTAAATTTCACGGTTAATGTGCCGTTGTAGGTAAGAAGCGATCTGGAATCGCTGCAGCAGGTTGGCTGGCGCATTATAGCGTTGAACTGTAAACCAGTCACTTTCCTCGTTGCGCCAGCCGTGAGTATAATAATTATTTAATCGGAATGTTTATACGAGCAACTAAAGCGGTATGGTGTAACGGTTATACAAAGGAAGCATGGAATCAACAAGCATTCTGTAAGGCGCCAGCTGCTGGCGGTAAAAACAAAATACAGCAATAACGCAGTCCCTGGGGAGACCACAATTTTCATGTGCTATTTACATCAGCTATGCAAGAGGAATTAACACTGGCACACGCTTTCAGCATATTATATACACGCATAAATTGTACACTATGCTGCGGTGGCTTAATATTGACCCGGCTGTCAACGGCTACTGCAGCGGCTGCGCGAAATCAACGTATGCTTTTTGCATAAACCACTCGCGCTGGCGGACTTCAGTGCGCAGCCAGCAGTCGATCCTTGCCTTCCGGGGTGCGGACTCCTCCTTCAAGATGATGGTCAGCGTGCTGGCGCAGAGGGGATCAGCCGCTCCTTGTGCCGACACGTTGAAGGTCACGGAGCCGTTGAGAAGACCGGAAATGTCCCAGTCGAGCAACAAAGGAAAGGGCGCCGCCACGAAATGTCCGTCGAACTTCCAGATGAAGAGCGACACCGGCGCCGTCCGGCTGCAGTCGATGCGGCCGCTGCACGTCATGGAGAAACTTCCGTTCAGCGCGGACACGCTGCGCATCGGCGGGATGAAGACGTCCTCGGCGCGCAGCTTGGGCAGCTCGGGCTGCAGGTGGTAGGTGCGCAGGAGGCAAAGGTCACCGCCGCCATGACAGGGGCGGAAACACTCCACCGGGCCGCCCGATTCGCGCTGGACGTTGTGGATCATGAGGAGGCTGTTGTTGAAGGCGGCGGCTTGCCCGTAGTGGTGACCTATGGGGGAATGCGGCAGGACCTTGCCGTGGATGGTGGCGTTTTGGTGGCGCCAGACAATCTGCTGTGCCGCTGCAGGCGAGGCCGCCTCGCAGAAAAACGTCTCCCAGCCTCCCAACGGGACACTGACGGTATCCGGCACCGGCGGAAGCGTCGGCTCGGCATCCTCCAGGGCCGACAGATTGATGACGCGGTCAGTTTGGTAGTCTTCGGCCGTCTCCGCCGCCTCGACTGCTCGCCAACGCAGTACTGCAACGCGAAGACACCGGTATTGTATAGTGCGTGGTAATCAGTATCGTTAAGGGCTTACCCGGGTTCGGACCGCCGAAAGGACACCCGTCCACTCCACGGACCGCTACCGCTCCACGGACCAGCACTAGCATTGCCAGCAAGAGAAGGATGTAGCGCACGCTGTGCGTCATCGTTCGGCGGACTGGTGTGCAGTTGCTGCCATCGGACAGGAGCGCCGTCCTTGGACCAGATAAATCGGCTGCCATTTCGTCCTGCGAGTATAAAACTCCGGCTCTCAAACTCAGCGACAATGCAAAACAGAAAACGTATCTGTTTCTACCGTTAACGAAAGGCATTAAAGGTATTACTGTATGAGTATAATATACATATATAAGTTAACGTATTATAATTGCATATACGCATTGTTATACGAGCAATATGATGCGTTCCGCTCTGTCAATCACTTAGCCAATGCGATGGCACACTAATGTCTACAGAAAAATATGTGTTTTCTTAGGTATTGGCGTACGCAATAATCCGGAAACAAATTTCGACGGCGTTCGCCGAGAACCCAGTTGGGTCTTGGAATGTCGCTTGCTGTGGTCAGCGGAGCTGATTAATTCAAGAGAAACAGCCTTATATCTTACCATTAATGTCCTCATGAATGTTGTTTTTCCCAAAAACTTGGCAAAAATCCAAATTCCAAACAAACGCAGTCCAAAGGCAAATATAGCAAGATATTTTATTATATGGATAAAGTATCTCGAAATCTCTAAATTACGAAGATCCACGAGTTCTTGCAGAAACGGGTCAGCAGACATGTCATGTCATGGTCAAACATGCCTGGGTGGTAATTTAATCATTATTTATTTCTGAAACAGCTGAGAGGCGGCACCATGCAGTCAGCATTCAAGGCGGCTGGCAATGCGGTCCTGTGGACAGCTATTCACTGTAGGCACACGCCGTGGAAATCTTTTCGAATAGCAAAGAATAGGTTACGAATGGAAAACAGCAGACCAGATAAATTCACAACGGAGCAAGGATTTTTTCCCTGATATTCTCTACTATTCCCGGCTATTTCCGGCTATTCTCGGCTATTTCCGGCTATTCTCGGCAGTTCTCCGCTATTCTCGGCTATTCCCGGCTATTTCCGGCTATTCTCGGCAGTTCTCCGCTATTCTCGGCTATTCCCGGCTATTTCCGGCTATTCTCGGCAGTTCTCCGCTATTCTCGGCTATTCCCGGCTATTTCCGGCTATTCTCGGCAGTTCTCCGCTTTTCCCGGCTATTCGCAGCTGTTTTCGGCTATTCTCGGCTATTTTCTGCTATTTCCGGCTATTCTCGGCTATTTCCGGCTGCCATTCCCAGCAGAGACTAGCCGGAAATAGCCAAGAATAGCCGAGAATAGCGGAGAATAGCCGAGAACAGCAGAGAATAGCCGAAAACAGCAGAGAATAGCCGGGAATAGCCGTGGATAGCCGGGAATAACTGAGAATAGCCAGGAATAACTGAAAACCGCCTTGGACAGCAAGGAACTGCTGTAATAGAGTGTAACGTATTCTTCGCTAATCCAAACTTTTTTCACGACGTGTGCCTACTAGTGTTGCCGGAAGTGCTCCAAATTGCATGTGAAAGAATTTCGATACCAATTCCGAATAATCGGAATTCAAATTCAGGTATTTCCAATTCCGAGCAATCTAAATATTTTTTATTAGATTTCCAAATACAGTACTCGAAATTTAAAAGACCGTAATTTGAATTCCGATTACTCGGAATTCGCACTGCCACATTTTGAATTCCGAGTAATCGGAATTCAAAATGTGGCAATGCGAATTCCGAATATTCGAAATTTAAACTACGGTAAAATAAAATCCAAATATTCAGAATTGAACGGGACTTTTCTGAATTTCGATTTCTTTGAAATTTATTTAACACTAACAGAATAGAGCAGAATCTTGAGATTCTTACAGTAGATGTACAAGTATTTTACTGTATACGTCTAACTGAGGGCGGTGTAAAAGGGAAACCGTTATGTGCACACCTCGCGACCAGGTTTGGTAATTATTATAGCCACATAGGCACCCCTTTTCACCCTGTTTATTACTTACAGGCTCAGTATAGACAAGTTTTAAGAATACATTGATATACGAGTTTTGCATTATGCGAACTGTTGAAATCCGTTATATCTGTACTATAATTTTACTGACTACATTCACATCTAAAGTCAAGTAAAGCTTAAATATCATCCCGCATTCGTTTCTGGTTGGTACCCCCGGCCGGCAGTTCTTATGAGGTCCTGGGTATATACAGCCCTGGGCAGTCACTGGGGTGCAGTTTTAGAAAATAAAACAAAAAATAAATTACAATTATTTCCATATACGGTTTTGCTTTTATTGCTGCACTTTTTTAGAACTATTCTTTAGTACTCGTACTATAACTTTTTCTCCCAAATCCAGGTCTATTAAAACGAAAACTTTTCGCACGCCTGTAAAGAGCTAAGGGGGCAATTAAATGGTGTGTTAGTGGTCATTTTTAGGAGGCTTATATATATAGGAGGCATGCACTTTCCATAAATTCATCAGTCAATACTTTTTTGCGGACTTGGCAACCGTTAAATGAGCAAGAAGGTGTTTGTTACGACTTACGAGTAAGCAGACTAGCTAAGCAGAACATATTTGCGCGATCAGGGGTAGAGATCAGTGGCACTGGTAACTCGAACCTCGCACAAAATCTAGAATTAATGAAGTGGGTCTGTCATGAGGGACCAGTGTGTGTCATTGGGATGTACATCCTGATGTATAAATAGGAGAAGCAATGCGGATGTGGTACAGCGATAGTGCATTTGTGTTTAATGTATTTAAGTTGCTGTTGTATCAGGTAAAGGTCATAATTCAATGTAACAAGTCGTTCTTCCCTACCGCACACACCCTTCTGTGAGGAGGGGAGACTCGGAATTTATGAAGAACAACGGCGCCAGTTACTCCGATGCCCTGTGTTCCGGTGCTAGTGTCATCACCCAATGCCCAAATAAAAGCTGGCCAAATCATTACACGTCGGCGCTGTAGTAGCCGCACCGGCCCGCAGGCAGCCGTAGACTGCGCTAACGCTGACCGATGAGTTTTGAGCCAACAACGCTGGATGAGCATGGATCAGTTCATTTGCGACGGTGAAAGCCAGAATAATGTCAATTTAAACGGAAACCTGTTTTTTGTTGTTATTTTTGCTATAGAAAGTTTATTGTACGCCGAACTGATAAAGGTACATCAACGTTTAATGACCACGCCCTAAAATTTTCCGAGCGCTCGAAATTAAATTCTGCTGTCATTTAATTAATAAAATTATTTCGGTCATAAATACGTAATCAGTATTACTACTTCTATGTAAGGTATCGCATCAAAACTTCCAGTTCCATAGTACGTAGTTTGATGATAAATTATAATCAAAATATTAAGTAAAATTTTTTTTAACAACGGATTACTTAAAATTCATATGATATGCATTGCAATTCCGAATATTCGAAATTACAACTGCGTCCTTTTAAATTGCGATTACTCGGAGTTGGAATGCCTGCAATTGCAATTCCGGTTACTCGGAATTCAAACGGTAGTGTATTTGAATTTCGAATACTCGAAATTCATTTTAGATTGGAGCACTTCCGGCAACATTAGTGCCTACTCTCCAGCTATTTATTACTTATGGAAATTTCCCGCCAACAAATTTTTCTAATGAATCTTCTCTTTCTCCCCGTTCACACTTTGAAAAGGAGTAACCCGTCTCGTTTCGGCGCTCCTTCCTCGTACAGCGCAAATCCTGAAAGAAACGGCTCAATCCTTGGTGATTCTCCAGACAATCAAAACCGTTCGTGACCCGACGTCTAAACGTGCAACTTATCAGTTTCCAGAGGGCAAAACAAACTACGAACAATTCCTTATAAAACATGTATACTGTATACATGTATGTGTTATATATACATAGTCGCCAGCGGCGGCAGCGAGGTGAATCACTAACTGAAAAGTAGTTTGTGATGCGCGAGCATGACTGTAGGAGATTTGAGACATTAAAGTCAGAGAGAAGTCACCATGCGTTAGAAGATCGCAGAGCTTTGCACACTAATTCTGCATATCGCTGTTCGCTCATTACCCATGTTAAGAAGATTATAACAACTTCAAAATAATATAATACGATAAGCGGTTGCTAGGATATTTCCAAAACCTGACGGGTTAAGAATTACAACAAACAAAATAGTATTGCAAGATCAAACTGCCGGTAAAATGAACGGGTTTCTTGGGTCGGCCAAGTTTAGCTTTGCCGGCCGTTTGCGTTTGCGTTCAACTTCTGACGTTTAAACGCTAGCAGAAAGCAGTTGCTGGAATTAAAAGTATGGGTGGTCGTCGACACCGCCGGTACGAAGATCATTGTCCGAAGTCACTCCGAACAGGGTTGTCACCAACAAGCTGGCAACAACCGAACGAACAGGCAGCAACAGGAAGCTAGTCCGGTAATTTCTGTCGTAAAGGTACAGCTAGCGCGAAATTTGCGCTTAAAACAATGGCCACGTCACTGCGCTTATCGGATTGCCTAAATGCGCTCCGCAGTTAGATTGTTCATTACTACACCGATCGTTTTTTAGCCACCTTTCGCCGGGCAGTTACTGTTATGCTCGTTAAACGATCTGTCATGTACCAAGCCACCAGCCAGCCAGATGCATGTTACGTATTTAAACACTGAGGCGTGGCGCCGTAGCATGGAGTTTGGCGTAACACGCAAATTTGTGTATTTCGCTGTATCGAACAGGCAGAAATTACCGGACAAGCTTGTTCACCTGGAGATTACAATTACATACGCGGACAGTTTAACCGGCGCGCCCCATAGACTGTAATATAACTCTGGATAATGCCTGGATAACACGTACGATTTTGCTTTAACCGAAGGTTATTTATTTACCAGGTTTCACTGTAGTAGGCTATCTGTACTTGCATTTGACTGTTGTTCTCGTGGAGTGACGATCAGTCTTTACCACGATTATGCCGCGGCTATGTACTGATTCTAAGGTTGCTACTTACTACGGCCGTTGGCGCAACGGTCGAACGTAGGTCAGTGGAATCGGGGATCACTCTCCCCGATTCCACTGACCTACGTTCGTTATCGCTTCCATCTATTGCGCCGGTGTCCGGGATGGTCCGGCCGTTGGCATACGTTTCGCCATGTCGGCGTTGGCGAACTGCTCCTGTCCGTATTGCGGATAATTGCAGCCGGAATGTTGTGTGAAGCATAACGAAGCCGCGGATATTAATTTGGGTGATGAACTCAAGCGTCTGTGTAGTATCATTAGAGGCACGAGTGCGTAGCCACGAACAGAAAACGCTGTCATCATGCACGGATGGGATGTATAGTGATTGTATACAGCGTGTCTAGAAATCTACAACGGTGTCTACAGATGTCTACTGCTGTATACACGCAGCCCTTCTTAGGTTCAGCTCGAGGCTCTATACAACGGTAGTCAAGTCAAATACCAAACGGCAGAAAATAATTTTTCACGATTTCTGATACCAAAAACGTTGTGGTTTGTAGCGATTGAAAAAAGTTACTGCCATTTTAGTTTTCTCGTAGACTTAGCATACAATTCACGATCAAGGTTCCCACACGGCGATTCTATGCTATGTCTACGAGAAACTTCAAAGTGCTATAACTTGTCTCTCACGCTATAAACTGCAACTTGTTTGGTGTCAAAAATTGTGAAAGTTTATTTTCTGCCGTTTGGTATTTGACTTGAACGGTTTCATTCTCAAATTCAAGAATGGCAGGCATCTGAAGTTAGCATACCAGTGTATGGGGAAAATCTGTTTAAATCCGTGGACGCGACCAATTTCGTAACATTACGGGCTGGTTTGCCAGCCGCCCAGGATGGCATACACGGTTGAGGCAATCGACTGCCGTTAATTCGCTACCGACTCAACAGCAATCCTCCTCGTATGCATATCTTCGAAACTCTTGCGAGTATAGTCGATTTTTTTGGAAAGTGTTAACAGTGCTGGGCCACTGATCATGTGCGAAGTGCGTAAGTGTGCGACGACATATGAAATTTGAAAAGGTCAACTTTGCATCTTTGATGTTCGCGGAAAGCACCGTAATAAAAAGAATGAAAAGCCGCATTAAAATACAATCGCGGCACATCGTTAAGGCACTGGAAAGAAAGCATATTAACGTGGCGCGTTATTCCGCTACTCAAAGCGGTATGGTATTAAGTACTGCCCCAGCACGATAGCGATGCGGCAAACACGCCTTTTAGACAGGCTGTAATCGATACCTGGATTTAACACTGTAGAAGAAACTAAAAAACCATGTCTACATGTCGTAAAAAGTTTAAATGCACGATGTTTACAGGTGCCGCTGTGACAATTGCAGCAGCAAAAATCGATTTGTTTTTTGACTTCAAAGTGCGCAACGTAGAGTGCCACTGGCAGACTATATAATGCTGTTAAAATGTTTATTAGTTTGGTGTTCGGTAGCAAGGGGTGTTCGTGATGTTTGGTGTTTACTGTTACTCTCAGACTACGAGTGTACATGCGAAGATGCGATTAAAGCATCCACCTCTCGCCGCTAATCCCAGAACGCTTCAAAGATTATTATTATCGTTTTGGTGTACGTGTTATATCCTTTTTACGTCTAATATAATATTTAAAAATTTTTGCTGTGTTCTCACGCTAGAAAGTAAATGTAACCTAGAACTCTTACTACCAGCATGAAGTACGCATCAGCTACCAGTATGAATGCTTGCAACCCAAAAATATTTCTAACAAAAATATAAGTAGCGGGTAGTTGTTAAGTGTTAACGACAGCATATCGTTTAGTGTTATGCAGCGTGCAACTAAAATCTTTATTACCACCCAAGAATGTCCTAGCTAACTTACAGTAATTGATACTCTGTATGCGAATATTATGCGGAGGTTGCTTGTCCGCTACCCAGTGAATATGAAAATGCGTGTATACCTGGCGCCGGTTTTTTAAAACACTCAACAGCAAAGTTCACGTGCACATATGCGTTTATATTGCGTTACTTGCGTAAACAAAAAAAAACAGCCTGGTTTGTTCAGCCTTATTAAACGCTTTAAAGTAAAAAACTACCAACTAACAATAACAATTAAGGGGAAAAGAGGTGGAACGACAAGCTAAGGTACTTATAACTTACCCAAATACTGTAGATCTTATATTTCCTATCCAGTTTAAAGGAGCCCATAATAATTTTATCAATGTGACAGTAACGGCAGGGGCCGGCAGTGTTAGACATTCTAAAGTAGCACCAGAATCAGAAGCAGTCCCTTCAATGCAACTGACACAAGCATTGAAGCAGTACGATAAGGCGACGTGTGCTACTCATGTACACCTCGGGTTCATCTGCTTGTGTCCCATGGCTTATGTTCGCCGTTTTGTCCAACGACAACATAATCAGTTAGCAAAACAAGAAGATAAGGCTGGTTGTTTGTGGAGCTTCCCAGTGTATGTGTATGTGAAAGTGCGTGTATACATGGCGCCGGTTTTTCTGAGATATTTAATTAAACAGCAAAGTTTACATGCACATATGGGGAACACTGCATACCGTTTAGGCATTTACCATGCACCTTACTGGGTCTGACTCTGGTCTGCACTGCAGGCCCTGCACTCTGCAGTGTGTACTGCAGTCAAAACAAAAACGCGGCTGTACTCAATTACCTGTCTTTTTCTTGGCTGATCTCCTAATGTTTACAAGCGACTATAGCACTATAAGAGGCTCTTTTCCGGTCCGAAACTGTTTGTCGTCCATAGCAGTAATGATAAGCCGTGGGGTGTCTACTTGTAGTTAGCATTACAATGACGCTTCCTTATGAATATTTCAGTTATGTACAGCACCAGTACCATTATCATTAATTACCTATTTTACGGGGTAATATTATTGTTTGGATTTGTAAACACGTAGTACTGGTTTCGCTATAAGCGATTGATATGAAACAAGAGAAACGAGCGGCCAGTTATCCACAGAGAACATATTTGATTAAGACTAGCCGAAACAGGTAAATATAGTATACAGTGCAAAAATTGAAAAATCGTATCACTAGCGCCATTTTGAGTATAATAAATACCCCTCTCTAGTACTGATCTTAGTGTACGATGTCATACAACATGTACTGTTTATTCCTTTCTCGATTAGTCTAAGCTCTACAGCATAGTGGCAAGGGTACAATTAAGATTTCTATACGTCTGCGTGTGTGCAGTTTTGCATATTGTAGTGCTCTGCTGAAGTGTGGCTACCCAAAAGGTGCTCTGTGTTTTTAGACCTCCTTGTTTACTGACTGGGTACACTGCACTGTGATGTTAATGGTTTTTCTATAAGGAAAAGAATAACGAAAAAGGTTGCTAAAGTAGTATAGAAGTATTGAAAATCAATAAAACTGTTGTGAACTTTTATATTAACGACGTTTTCCAAACAGTCCTGCCAGGTTTGTTTCGGGTTTAACAGAAGTCCTAATTACTTCATGGCTGGCATTACCTTACGGTAACGATAATAACAAGCTAAGCCACCAAAGGGGTGTGCGGAGAAACTTATATACGAGCCTACGATGTTAACGTTGAAAGTGACGCTTGTCGTCTGCTGCACTTAGTTAACCGAATGACACACCATGCTCAACCGCAAGACATATTGCAGCGGTGTAAATCGTAAATCTGGAAGTGCATATTTTGATATGCACCTGGTCATCGTTTGGTTGATGTATTTAAAGTACTTTGCGCAAACGGCGGAATACAATGTGACCATTCGAAATTTTATATGCCGTAACTTACTTACAAACTTTGTGCATGGCCAGTACTGTTAACACTTTAAAGGAAATATGGAATATGTATTCGCAAGAGCTTCAAGTAGTACATACAGTTCACGAAACTTTCGGAACCCGTTTGTACGCGGTGCCACATTGTATGCGGCATCTGCCAGGTTTTATCTGGTGCCAGTTGACAGAATTTCCGGGTTTTATCACATGCCATGCCATTGGCAGTGCCACTGGCAGGTCCGACGACCACGTTTTACCCCCTGCACCCTCCGGTCGATTAGTAAAATGTGCGCACTGGCCACGATGACTACCCGTGCTGGCGGCAGGCGACACTCCCAGTGAGCAGGGGCGGTATTGGCATTCGTCGAGCGGAGGAATTAGCACTTCCAGCCTTTTTGGCTTCGATTCATTCCTTATCCGACTTAGTGTCACTACTGATCCCTGGTTAACCTGCTGCAGATGTTACAAGCGCCCTGGAATTGTGGAAGATAAAAGCGCGTCTCTCAGATCTTCCCGAACCAGCTTTTCGCAAAGCACAACGGACATGGGACCTCGCGCTATGTAACGTGTCTTTATCAGTTCTGCTGGACATTTTTCGCGACGATAAGGTCAACCGTGCTCGCTTAATGGCTCAATCAACACCGGAAGCAGGCCTTTGGTTAAATGCCTTGCCCTCTGCACACATCGGTAACCTCCTTGACGACGACACAGTAAAGATTTCAGTCGGTCTGAGACTGGGCGTAAAGATATGCGAGCCGCATTCATGTGCGAAGTGTCACAAGTCCGTAGATGAGTATGGACACCACGGCTTATCCTGCACTTTTTCCGCTGGAAGTCACGCACGCCACGGCGGTTTGAATAGTATTGTGTGTAGATCGTTAGTGTCAGCCGGCATCCCGGCTAAGCTGGAACCCCGGGGTACATCCCACACGTCCGATCGTCGTCCAGATGGGTGCACAACCTTTGCCTGGAAGCGTGGTATGTGCCTGGCATGGGACGCGACCTGCGTGGATACTGTTGCGATGTCTTACCTGCAATCCACGTCAGTTACCGCAGGAGCTGCTGCTGTGGAGGCCGAAGATAAAAAATTACGACTGTACTCGTATTTGGAGGGTAGATATGTCTTCTCTCCACTAGGTTTCGAAACTCTTGGGCCATGGGGGAAGCTAGCCATACTCTTAGTAAAAGAAATCGGGAAACGACTTCAACTACACACAGGTAAACCTCGCTCCCATGAATTTCTCCGCCAAAGGTTGTCACTAGAAATTCAGCGGGGCAACGCCGCTTCAGTACTTGGAACAGTGGATGGAGCGGCAACTTTAAATGCAATTTTGTTGTTGTGATTACTCTTTCTTTTCAATCTGTAATGTATACGCGTTTATGAAATAAATACAGATTAGTAAATTTAGTTCATGTAATTGACGCCAGCAACGCCGGCAGTATAAGTAAATAATTGGGGAAATGCGAGCGATGACTGCGGTAGCGATAAGCCGGTAGCCGTGAATCATGACAGCGTTATCTGTTCATGGCTAAGCAGTCTTATCGCCGATGGGCCACTTACACACGCGGGAACACCTGTTCAGCACGCTAATTAATATCGTTATACTGCATGCAACATTCAGGCTGCAAATATGCGCAATGCAAACAAACCGACTAACACAGTCCTGCACACACACGCTCCACTTTCCTGCTGCGTTCCTCGGTCTGTGCCGTTCCATTTTAAGCTGTCTGCAAAGAAGACGAAGATGATGCTGCCGAACTGGCCGTATCGTTTAACTGTGTTATGGATTATTTTTTATAGCCATTACTGCTTAGCGCAAGGTTCGTTTACGCATCGGAGTAAATGGAGAATTTTATGAATTAACGCTGATCGACGTTACAGCGCCAGCCAGCTCGAATCTCTGCACGCCGTACGAATCCTGTGGAGCGTGCATCCAGGCGCATCCCGGCTGTGCCTGGTGCGAGCAGGAAGTAAATATCGTTCGCTCCTTTCCTCAAGCGTTCTCCCGTGAAACCGCCGTTGATTTGTTTAATTACCTGAATTTAGGATTTTACACCGTACGTCAGTCGCTGTGATCTGCCGTCCGTGCTCCTGGAGAAAAAGTGTTCCAACGCAAAGATCGTCGAGCCGCAGAATGTCCAGGATCGTTACGTCGTAAGCCAGACTCCACGGAATCGTTAGTAATACAAACGTTTCACCGTTTTTACATAGGATAATCCGCCGAGCGAAGAGATCCAGATCGCGCCCCAAAAAGTGTCAATGAAGATGCGCCCACGTACGCTTAATTAGCCTAATCTATAAGAGGAAAGCGTAACGGATCTTGCTTTTATATAGGCAGCACGATGAGTTTGACGGTGAAGTTCCGGCAGACCCGCCGACCGGTAGATCTCTACTATCTGATGGATCTCTCCTATTCCATGTTGGACGATAAGGTTAAGATCGCCTCGCTCGGACGGACCCTCGGTGAGGCGTCGCTTGTGTCTCCTTTGAGACCTTTGTGCTTTAAGATGTGTGGGTGGTGTCGGTGCAGCGGAGGAGATGAACAACCTGACCACCAACTTCCGGCTGGGCTTCGGCTCCTTCGTCGACAAGACGCTCATGCCCTACATCAGCATCGTTCCCAAAAAGTAAGCAACGTCGAAAAGCGTAACGACACTGCTGGTTAAATGAACGTGGGGCTGAATTGCAGGGTGGTGGAGCCGTGTCCGTCGTGCGCGGCGCCGTACGGGTACATCCATCATATGACGCTCAGCGAGGAAGCGCACGAGTTTGAGGTACGGACTCTAGCTTCCACTTGGCGATGAAACGGTTTACATTTGTGTGTGGTGTACTAGACCAGGGTCAATGACGCGCAAATCTCCGGAAATTTGGACGCACCGGAGGGCGGTTTTGACGCCATGATGCAGGCCATCGTCTGCAAGGTAATTACGACTATCTTGTACAATACTTTTGTGCGTTACGGGTAGCGTTGTTGTAGAAAGAAGTAGGATGGAGAGACAACTCCCGACGCCTGCTCGTGCTGTCCACGGACGCGGCCTTCCATTCCGCCGGTGACGGAAAGGTCAGTTGTATTACGCATGAAATCGGTCGGGTCTTGTCCAGTCCGGCCCAGCCCGTTCCGGGTTCGGCTTTGACAAGTTTCCGGTCCGGCTCGTATTCGCTGAGCTTTGTCCAGCTCAGGCTGATCCAATGTTTGTGCATTACCTTTTTTATTTGTGCATAACCTTTTTTTTATCGTTTTTTCCTTTTTTATCCTCGTTTATATGTATAGTTGGGCGGCGTGGTGAACCGAAATGACGAACTCTGCCATTTAGTACCGAAAGCCAACGGCGAACTGCAGTACTCCGAGAGCACCGTCCAGGCAAGGTTTTTTGGAGTTTAATTAGCAGCGACGATCGGTAACGGTTGTACTTGTCAGGATTATCCGTCGGTAAGTCAGTTAGCCAAGGTGGCCGCCGAGAACGACATCAACTTGATCTTCGCCGTCACCGAAGCCGAACACGAGGACTACGAGCGGCTGTGCGCGCTGATTAAAGGCTGCGTCACCGGTCAGCTGGCCACGGATTCCTCCAACGTGGTCGAACTGATCAAAGACCAGTACAACGTAGGTTGCTGCACACTGTACAATCAATGGATCACAATTTATTTATTCGACAGAAAATCACGGAATCCGTGCAGCTGGAGGACAACGCCCCGTCCGAGTTCGTCAAGCTGACCTACTACTCGTCCTGCATGAAAGCGGCCGGTGCGCCGCGCGACAAGACCAAGGAATGCAAAGGTCTTCGCATCGGCTCCGAGGTAATTAAGCTACCGTGCTTCTTCGACCTACAATTCGAACAATCCATGACCTTTAAAACAGGTCGAATGGCGCGTCGATATCGAGATTGTGGGCGTACCCAAAGGGCCCGGCCCGCACCGCTTTCCCTTCCGAATCTCGCCGGTAGCCTCCAACGAGGAGACCTTCGTGGAGCTGGAGATTATTGCCACCTGCAACTGCGACAAAGCAGAGATGCAGGTGACGCCGGAGAACGCGGCGCAGTGCAGTTTTAACGGCACGTACAGCTGCGGCGTGTGTAGCTGTATGCCGGGAACGTTTGGGCGCAGCTGCGAGTGCAACGCGGACACGGTGCCCGGCGACGACAAGAATATCGGCTGCCGAGCGTAAGTTTACTTCGTTGCTAATATTTATTTTTAATTTAGTTATTATTATTATTTTTTTATTTATTTAATTTTTATTAATTAAAAAATTATTTTATATGATAAAAAAATAATGTTTTTATAATTATAATACTTTTAAAAATAATTTTATTCGTTCTTTCTATTTTTGAAATTAAGTATCGGCTTACTATTTTTCTTACAGCGACAACACGAGTGCCGTGCTGTGTTCGGGACGCGGACAGTGCGTTTGCGGTGAGTGCCAATGCGACCCGATGCAGGTACGTACGGTCGCACAGCTGAAGGTCACTGTTATCTTATTTCCGGCTTCTTTAGTCGGTGAACGAAGTGATCAGCGGCAAACACTGCGAATGCGATAACTTCTCCTGCGACCGCCACCAGGGGGCAGTTTGCGGCGGTAAGCGGTGTCTCGGTGACCGTTCGACCCGGTTCTTACTGTACCTTGTCTTTAGGCCCGGATCATGGCACGTGCGAGTGCAAAACCTGCGTGTGTAAGGCCGGGTGGACGGGGCAGGCGTGCGAGTGTGAGGAGTCGACGGATGCCTGCCGCAGTCCCAACGGGGTAAACGTCTTCCATTATGGTAGAAAAAAAATAAAAAGAAAAAAATAAATAAAAATAAAAAAGTATAAAAATAACTGCAAAATATTTTTTGTAATATTTTATACTATAAAATTATTTTATTATTTCAAAATTATTTTTTAAAAATAGCAAAATTCAAAAAATAAAAAAATTAAAGGTCAGTATTAAGCATCATTCTTCACTAAAATTATAAAAAATTTATTTCGATTGTAGAAATTATGCAGCGGCCGCGGGCAGTGCGTATGCGGCCGGTGCGCCTGTGATTCGGAGGAATACTCCGGCGCGACGTGCGAGCTGTGTCCGACCTGTCCCAGCCCGTGCGACACCTTTCGGCCGTGTGCGCAGTGCCGAGGCTTTGAGACCGGGGAACTGGCAGACAGAAATCAGTGTGCCGCTAATTGTAGCGTTTACAACATCACGCTGGTGAAAGTGGCCGAAGGTGATTTTTTAACCTAATATTTGTTTAATCCAATCTGACTAATGTACTAGTAATTCAATAAATGAAGTAATTGAATAAGTCGATTGCAGCGGACTTGCCGGGGGAGACGGCGTGCTTGGGCCGCGACGCGAGCGACGACTGCACCTTTTATTTCTCTTACTACGGGACGGAGCCGACCAGCATCGAAGTGCAGCGCGATAAAGGTTCAGCGATATATAGACATTTATTCGGAAAATTTATTTAAGGGTTTTGGTTGATACACAGTGTGTCCTGCCCCGGTGCAAGCCATGCCCATCATTCTGGGCGTGGTCGTGGGCATCGTTCTAATTGGGCTGCTGCTGCTCTGTCTGTGGAAATGCATCGTCACCATCTACGACCGTCGGCAGTACAAGAAGTGGCGCGACGAGGTGGAGAGCTCCAAGTGGCAGTCGCGTGCCGAATGGAACTACGAAGTAGGCTGCAACGTTAACCGGCATCTCGCATTTTGTCCAGAATTCACAGTAATTCTGTCTTGGTAGAGCGAAAACCCGATATACCAGAAACCGGTGCAGACTTATAAAAATCCCATCTACGAGAAAGCCCCACCCGAAGGCTACCGTTGAGTCCATGGAACCGGGCGCCGAATTTTATCGATAGCAACACGATAACGTATTTTTTTTGTGCTTATTATTTTGCGCACGGCATATAATTTAGCTCCAGAATTTGAATGCCGGAATCTTTTTAAGGAGATGTAACAAATAACATGATGTTACAATATTAAATAACTGGTAAATTCACTGCATCGGTCTGCCGTACAGTGCGGTCGTGTGTACTCCACAAAAACTGTTAGGATGCACCGGCACATCCCAACTTCGCTCCTTCCGCAACTTGACCCCGTAACACGTCGCCAGAAACCGGCCGTCGTGACAAAACCGTGACAAAACTCCTCTTCGACCCGGCTAATCCGCCCGATCTGACCGGACCAGCCATCCGGGTGGGCGTGCATGCATGTTATTGGGGAAGTGGGCGCCGTCATATCGTCCACCAGCCAACCGTACAGACACCAACTGGCGCCGGCGTCCCGCGCTGTTTGCAACTGTGATTTCGTCGCGAGCACCGCGCCCACCGTGTGGCAAACATGCTCGGCTTGCGACTGGTTATACGCATGGTACTCACCCACCAGGAAGACCTCTTCTACAAAACCCAATACTTTAAAATAAAGATCCCGGTAGTGCGGCTGAATAAACAAGGTGACCTTTGTGTTCCACGGAACAGTTGTACGCTTCGTGGATATGAATTATATCCGTGTAGCTTAGATTTTAATTTTGTCCAATGGGAAAGGATCGTTTCGGGGTGATGGTCACGGTCAACGGGGTTTTCCCGAAGGCGGTGGAAGGGTAGTGCATAATGGAATGGTAATCGTAGGGCCACCCCAACGTGCTGGCGTTAACATACCCGTTCTGGAAGTTGTTTCGCACGGCCTCCGCTATAAGAGATTTAGGGAAACTGGATAAGTAATACAGGTGTAAAGTCGTACAGTCGATGAGATTGTCCATGCATGTGCACCGACATGTACGCGTCGCGGTCCGTCCAGGCGTGTTCGTGCAGGAAGCCCAGCGTGTGCATTAGTTCCTGGAGAGATTATTGCTAAGCATACCGTACCGCCTCCAGCGTGGTCATCGTGTCCACGCGCAGAATCCCGCCCTCCAACAGCGTCAACGAATAGCGCCCATTCTCCTCAATGTCTGCATTGTCACCTGCCGACAGCTTTTTTCCTACTTCCGAATGCTGATATTATTTTAGTTTGTGTACAAGAAGATATAATTAAACTATACCTTCCGTAATAGGCCGGCAGTCGCTGAAGGAATTCAGTCCCACAAGGATCAACTGAAAACATTTCGCCCAACGCGTATCATTTGCGAACTGCCGCTGTGTTCTGTGCATCATTTTTACCAGTCAAAAGCGCACGCGTTGCCGGTTGCCAATTAAATTAGCTAACTGCCAAATAAATTGTGCACGCTTATTGCCACCGATCTGACAGTAATCGACATGTGCCGGCTCTGTTACGATAATAATCAACAGCGTTAGTCACTGAGCAAATTTCCAAGTGGTAATTTGTGAGTCAAGCTGCCAGTTTTCCCGGTAAAACTGCCGTATACCGTCCACTGTACGTAATAATTTATTTATTTAATTGGTTTGGATTTTAGAAGTATTAGATAATTTCCTTTTCTATCTAATTACTCATATTAGCGCAGATTCTCTCAGAAAATTTCTTTTTTCAGAAAATATGTATAACTTAATTTATTCTTTGAATTTAATTTAATTTTTTTATTTTCCGTAAATAAGTTGTAGCAATTCGAAATAAAAGCTGCATAGATTTAAAGATAATCCGGAGCGTGTGGGGTTAACAAGCCGGGTACATTTGCAGTTTAATGCGTTGTGACGTGCATGTGCCGGTGTGGACGCGGGAATGTGTGGTCATCCGGCAGATGCTGTGTTCTAACTATAATTACCCGCGCAGCAAGAGGAATGATTGAGTAGCGTGTTGCTTCCGTGTACATACATCCCAACCGCGCACCGTCGACGTCGGCGTTGAGGGTCAGCTGGCGCGAGCGGTTATTCACGCCGCTGTCGACGTCAAGGAAACCCTACCCGTCTCCCACACACCGAATACAACATACACCGGCTCCCGTGATCCAACCTTTCCGGAAAGCCGGTGCCGCTGTTTTCCTGTTAAGCTGATTAATGTTGACCGGAAAACATAGCAGCGCTTGAAAATAATTAGCAAAGTGATTGTTTTTCACCGGGTGCTTTTCTTCCTAAGTAATCAGTTAATTCGCTGTGTTGTTGAAAATACAAGCAGTAATATAAACGGAGTGCAGATATGAGCCAGCATTGAGTTATGTATTTAGATCGGTGTATATATGCAGTATGCGCACTTAACCGGATTGGTGGCATTCGCTGGAATAAGCAGCATCCATGTCTATTTTTGTCGCGGCCACGTATCATTTGCCGTGGACACGCGCAGCCGACAGATACAGCGCGATTCATAGCCGCATGACGCGCTGCGGCGCGGGATGAGTCAAACGGCCGGGTAAAAATAGCCGCGGCTCGGCAAAGCAGCTTAGTTTAACTGAAGATGCGGCGTGCGTACGTTGTCGTTCGGCTGAGGAGAAAATCAGTCGTCCGCGTTCGAACGCTGATGTTGGGTAGCAAATTAGTCGGATATGAACGTTGTAGAGCGATCTAGATAAACACTGCGCTCCTTCATTTGCTCAATTAGGCAATCACAGCACTGCTCCATTTCGTCCTCTGCGCTGTCTACTTCCATCGCCCAAAAATGTCCTAACACTGAAATAATCTCTCAAGTGTTGTTTTTTTATTATTTAATCTGATTGTTATGGTGTTTGGGGTGTGGTGTTGTTAATCAGCGGCAGGATGGCGCGCCGCATCGAGCCTTACGACGAGGAGAACGACGAGATCGCCCAGGAGAAGAAGAAGATCAAAGCGCGCATGGCGGCCGAAGCGGCCGAGGAGGCCAAGAAGGCGGCGCTGGCCCCGCCCGCCCCCGCCACGGGCGGCGGTGGTCTGCCGCATCCCGGCTCGGCGCAGCTGGAGGCCCTCATGACCTGCTGCATCTGCATGGACCGCTTCCGGGTGCCCAAGATGCTGCCCTGCCAGCACTCCTTCTGCGGTCACTGTCTCGAAGGTAATTCGGTTTATATAAGGCTCGTGTCGTGGGCAGTTGATGCCGGTGTACACTTTCGGAGAGTCGTCTCGTTTGTGAATACAAATTAAAATCGTTTATCTACTCTACCGAAAAGCTTGATGCCAAATTAGATCTAATTTTGTTAAAAGTAACATATAATTTTATGAGGTGCGGTTAGTGGGCAAGGGAAGCATCGAAGGACGTGCTTTTAATTAAAGGCATATGGCTTACGCCGTAGACATTTGATATCAGTGTACACTTTCGGGGAGTTGTCTTATTTGTGAGTACAAGGTGAAGCCGGTAATCAACTCCCTCGAACGCGTCATATATGCGCTTGATTTTTTCATAGTTAAGTCGGTTAAGAAAGAAAAATCAGGAGGGAAACAAGCAGGTTAAGCGTTCCCCTCCTGTCAACCGGCTGCGCTCGGCACTGCCCGCATCGTCTGAAATGCCAGATGATTTACGGGTGCCAAGTGATATTTACGCAACGGGGCTGATGGGCGTATTAATAGTGCCATCAGCTCGACTAGCACATCAGCCAGCACTGCTGACGCCGGCGGTTTCCTCCCGGGCTGATGTAATCCAGCCGGGACGACGTTTGTTGCCTGTGTAAATGGCAAAAAGCAAATGTGCTGCGAAAGTACATAAACTATCCGGTGATATAACTGACTGAAAGAGTAACGCGGCGCATGTGCTTGCAGGACTGTACGACTGGGTCAAACGGCAGATCAAGTGTCCGGAATGCCGCACCGAGCACCACTGCTCCAACCCCGAAAACTACCCCACCAACCTAACCATGGTGCGCTTCATGGAGGTCCATATTGAGGCGATGGGCGGGGATCCCGGGGAAGCGATGCAGGCGCCGCCTGTGCTGCAGCGTTGCACGGTAAGACCGGTTTTTTCGTATATACTGTTGACGCGCAGGCGATTAGTGTGTGCGTTGGTGAGCGCTGCAAATAGCCGCGCCAACTGTCCGCCCCCGCGAATTTCCCAGTAGAAAACACGACCGTGTCAACAACACACATGTTGTGCTGTGTTTTCCGCACGGGATCGTCACCGTTAGAGATCAACAACGCCGGAAATTTTTTACACCGAAAATTGTTGACAGGTTTGCGGCGACAACGCGGAGCTGAAAAACTGCGCCCACTGTGATCGGAAAGTGTGCAACGACTGCCGCGACGGCCATGCCGAGATCCTCAAACGGGAACTGGGCCGGCTCATTAACCAGGTCAAACGCGGAGTGGTAAGTCCGGGACTTCCGGTGGCCGGAAGTGCAGGAAATCTAAGAAACCTAAGAAATCTAAGAAACAGGGCAGTTAGAAAAGGTCACTATTTAGTCGCGGCTGGAGGAAGCGGCCGGCTACATTAAGCGCAACGAAGCCCAGCTGACCACCAACGCCAGCGCCATTCGCGAGGAGATCAAGGACATGGTGGCGCGCTACATCAAGGAGATCCGCAACCGCGAGGAACTACTCCTGTCGCAGGTCAACAATTTCCTGCAGACGGAGCAGCGCTCCATGCAGCACATGCAGGACAATCTGGACGAGGAGGCAAAGTCCTTGAACGTGGCCATGGAGGCCGCCAACAAACTGCTGGAGGATCCGGCCTCCACTGTCGAAGACTTCATGGCCGAGTCGGCCACCTTCAAGGACAAATTTCAGAAGAGTCTGGACTTCCTGAAGAACTTCAGTCCCGACGCGCAGGAGTTCACCAAGAGTCTGCGCTTCATCAAAGGTCAATCGGAGCCGGATCTACTGCACCAGTGCATCCTGGCATTCGGGGAGTTACACGTCAACACGATGCATTTCAACCGGTTTGTGACAAATTCGGAGCGGATGGCCACGCAGTTGATTCAGAGCCAGTTTGAGGCGACACTGGCCGAGTATAAGCGGCAGCAACAGGAACAAGCGGAGACCGCCGCCCAGCAGCAGCAACTGCAACAACAGCAGCCGGTGAATCAACCGGCAATCCAGCTGCCGCAGTTTCAGAGTGAATACATGACCCGACGCGCCGGTAAGTGCATTCTTCGTTAACCGAAGCGAAGTTAAAATTATGGCGGTTTTATTTTAGGGGAAGATTTACGGGAGTACCGGGATCGCCGCCTGGAATCCTCGCCCTCCCGCTACAACACCACCGCCCTGGAGTTCCCCACCCGCAACGAATACATACGGGAGTCTAGCGCGCCGGCCTCGTATCTGGCTCGGGTCAACCGCTTGACTACCGCGACGGACCCGAGCTCGACAACAGGCACCGACCCGGTGTTCACGCCCCGCAGCACCACCACCACGACCCCCACCACGGCCGTCGAGAACCCAGCGGCCCGCCGCCAGAAGTACAAGGACTCTAGATCCCACACCGCGGACCTCGGATTGCTGCGGGAGAGTGTGGATGAGAGCGGCCGACGGGGATCGGGCGGGGACACCGACAACGAGATCGCCGACGCCCTGGCCGGACGGGGACGGTACGGCACCCGCCGGCTGGAGACGCAGGACAGTACGGAGAGCGTGTCGGGAGACGGGAGGCGTCGCTACCGGTAAAATCTCCCGGAAGCCCGTGCCGGACAGAAATTGTAGAATTTTTTGTTGCAGTGGCGGCGCGAAGACCTCGGAACTGACGGACTTCGACACCAGCGCCACCCGTCTGTACCAACGCGACACAACGACCCCGGACACGGCCAGCGCCCGCTCCGGACGCGGCGGGTCCAGCGCCTGCGAAGTGGCCATTGCCCGGCGGCGCCGGCGTTTCGGCAGTACCACGGCCGGGTCGCAGGACGACAGCACGCCGGCGGTAGTCGCCCCCACCACCACCAGCGCCCGCTCACCGTACAGCTCGGTGGCTAGTGCGGCGTCGGCGCTGCGGGAGACCAGCCCGGTGAACAACCGGCGGGCCCGGACGCCGCTGCTGAACAACGACTCCGACGAGGAGGACCGTGCGGAAAAAATGCCATACTACACGCGCTACCTAGCCAACAAGGCCAAGTCCCGCGAACAATCGCCGACGGACGAGTACGGCCGGGGGCGCCTCCTCGGGCCGGGATCTGGGCGCTACCCGGGATAGTGTCTACCTGCGCAAAGGTCAGTAGCACCTCCTCCATTTTAAGTTACGTAATAATCTCAAATGACCTTTCGACCTAGCCAAAGGTCACTAGAAGATCGGTCTGTAAATGTGTAATAATTTGGGGTGACCTTTGGACAGGGAGGAATCCTACAAAGGTAGGTGCTCGGGGAACAGAGCCGGGCCAGCTAAACTGGCCGCGCGGTGTGGCCGTGACGCCGGAGAGCCGAATCGCCGTGGCCGACTCATCCAACCACAGGGTAACGCAGCGCTGCATCCGCCCGCCACACTAACTGACATGTTGCACGCGTGCACACTAACTGAATGGCGATTGACACACACGTCCCGTTTCGTTACATGTATTAACACGCGCAGCCTTAAGCACAGTGCCCTGTTGGTTGCTTGCAGGTGAGTATCTTCGACATGTCGGGCACGTTCGTCAAGGCCTTCGGCACGTACGGCAGCGCACCCGGCGAGTTCGATTGCTTGGCGGGCATTGCGGTGGCGCCGGACGGGCGCATCGTCGTCTCCGACCGCTACAACCACCGCGTCAGCATCCACGACGCTGCCGGGCGGTTCATCCACTCCTTCGGCAGCGAGGGCCACCTGGAGAACCAGTTCCAGTATCCGTACGGACTGTGCATCGGCGGCGGCTACATCTACGTGTGCGACAAGGACAACGCCCGCGTCCAGAAATTCACGCTGGACGGGCGGTTTGTGGGGAAGTTCGGGTCGGCCGGCGTGCGCGCCTCCTCCCTGAACAACCCGCACTACTGCGCGCTGTCGGCCACCGGCGACCGCATCTTCATCTCCGACAGCGGCAACAACCGCATCGTCGTCTACGACGTGCGCGACAACAGCCAAGTCGCCACGATCGCCAGCGAAGGCACCACGGACGGGAAACTGCAGTATCCCCGCGGCCTCGCCGTCGACGAGAACGACTACATCTTCGTCGGGGACGCCGGGAACAACCGCGTGCAGATCTTCGGCAACCGCGACTACCGCTTCGTCTCCAGCTTCGGCTCCTGGGGCACCGTGCTGGGCGAGTTCAAGGGGCTGGAGGGCGTGGCCGTGTCGCCGGATGGGCACATTCTGGTCGTCGACCGCGACAACCACCGCATCCAGATCTTCTAGCCGTGACCTTTCTGTTTTTCTCTGTATAGTCTTTTTACGGCACCATCTAACGATGACCTTTCTGTTTTTCTCTGTAAAGTCTTTGTACCGCTCTGTATAAATGTTTCTAAGCAATAATCTCACTTCCTGCTTCCTTGTTCCGACGCCTCCCGCCAAGTCCCGCCAAGCAATCGCCGCCGCCGCACTCGCAGCGCCACCGGCACCCCGCCTGTGTGTTCGAGGTCGAGTAACGCTAGGGTAGTCTGTGTTTACGTAGAATGCGCGGTTTGTAGGAGACGCGGCCGACTAACGACATCCTGGCCGAGATGAGCGACGCGCTGACGCGCGCCACCACCGCCACCAGCGGCAAATATTCCTCCGCCAACAGCGCCGCCCGGCCCGACGCCAACTACGGATCCAGCAGCGGATACAGCTACCGGACGCGATACGCACCGCGATATTAGTCTGATCGCGATATCTATGCAGCAGCTACTGACGCTTTTTCTGATGCAGATGCTCTATTCGCAAAACTTAATTGCAGTTATTATTAAATAACGATCATTTTGATACCTGAATTTCCCGGTCGTTTTCCGTAAAATTAAAAGAGTCAACAAAAAAGAGCAATAACAAATTAACCACTACTAAACAGTCAGTGCTCAAGTGCAATTTTTTATGTTCCATTTAAAAGATATGAAGTTGAATTCCAGGAATCAGACATCTTCCCTAATTTATTTCGGGACAACGTTAAGGCTAGATTTTTCAAGAGTTGTGCAATGTGATTCTCGTGTCAGATGAGAAAAATTGTGATCGATAATGATTTGTCGGAAACCAGCTTCTTCGTCACACATCGACCAGCGAAATTGTCTAACTACGCTAATAAGAAAATGAGCCGGCTAATAGAAAGGGAAACCTGTGCAACGCTCCCGAGATCATGTCGCGATTAACGCTGGTGCGCAGACAACTCTGCAATCCGATTCTTCCTAAGCAGACGGATTAACTTCTTTGATGCTGTATAACTTGTCAGCAACAGCATTTGGCAGAAGATAAGATTGCTGTGCGCTACGCGGGACATATTTCGCCCCAGGAAATGAAATGCAGCGCGCACGCCTGCGCATATTACACATGATGGTATTATAGCCTTTTTCCGCTGTTTCTGACCTGGGTCTGCAAAATCCGTTACGGGCTGCGTCGGCCGTATGGTTACCGGCATAAATATATACAGTATTCCAGTCTTGTCAATTTTCTCAACGGACGATAGTGCGGCTAATGCGTCGATTGTGCAGATTGTGGCAAAAAGCGTAACAGATAGCAACGTCCGGGAAATGGATGCATTAGTCCGGCGGAAGTTGTCGTAGTGGTGATCCAGCCACAAATACCGGGACGCGAGATTTAGTGGGTGCTTTGTAAAGACCGGAAACGCAAACACCGCTAATGAGCTCCCGGCTTAATTGTGGCGAGCACACTGTAAAATGTGCCGACAAAATGTGCGGGGCCGCATGTCTTCATTTAACACGGGATCTGTTCATTGCCAGCTGGATTAACTAATTAACCGTCAAAATGACGCTGGATTATCCGCTGATATTTCTCTGCGTTGCGTTCCGTTTTTTGTCTGCGGTGAGCAGCGTCCAAGTGGAGTTTCTGCTGGTGCTGCCGTTGGACCCCAGCGTCGCGCCGTCCCTCCCGCGGGTGGACGGCGCGGCGCACTACGCGGTCAGCGGCGTGCGACAGCGCTACGGCAACCTCAGCGTTGGTCTGCACTACATTCCGGATCCGCCGTTCCCTAACTGCATGGAGCTGGACAAGGCGGCGCCGCTCCTTTTGGCGCAACACCACTACGCGCATGAACTGGTGGCGGGCGAGGAGCGCTGCACGGCGGCCATTAGTATCGGCTGCAGCCCACAGGAACTGCAGACGTTCGCCGCATTGTGCCGAGGTATGATTAAACTTTAAACAATTTCGCTCCGAAAATTAAGCATTCTTATTTCCTTGCAGAGTTTGGTATAACGCTTTTTATAAGGTAAATTTTGATCTATAACTCTCAACTTTTACGGTTTAATACTCTTGCGCTGCAGTGGCCAGAGCACGGACGACATGACCAACGATGACCTTTACCCGACAGTCATGATGTCCGGCGTTTACGGCTCAATTGCCGCCGTGGTGTTGGACGTCATAGCGGCGTACCGTTGGCAGCATTTTACCATTTTACTGGACATACATATAACGAGCAATCTGTACGCCATGATCGGGCAGTCCATGGAAAAGCTGGGTCGGGAGTCCGTCCACCCGGCTTTCCAGCTGGAGAAGCTGTCTTTTAGTGGGACGGACGAGGCGTCGATCGTGTCCGTGCTGCTGACAGCCAAAAAAGCGCAGTCGAGGTAATCATGCCGCTGCGGTGAAGCTCTTAGCTTGAATTTATTGCTAAATGTCGGTTGCGCTGTATAGTGAATGTTCTGCTGTGTCCGACGACGGTTTCGCTGAAAATACTGGTAAGTGCCGCCGAACCGATATCACCTAATGGGTTACATATAGGAGAATTATATTCTGTCCAAGTAGAAGATCGGAGCAACGCTCGGCATGGGCAATGGCGAATATGTACGTATTTTGTCGGTTACCGGTTATTTGACACTTGCAAGCACTGTAACGCTTCGATTGGTAGGTGTTCGTAACGACTCAACCGGTGCAGCAAGCCGCATTCTTCGGGAAAGCCGCTCATTTTAACGAACCCGATGAAGCGGTAAGGTTACCGTCGACGGTTGAAACCTTGGCGCTCTTATAATAATTTTATTTGCACCCAATTAACAGACATTTAACATCACGCGCTCCATGCTGTTCATGACGGTGCACACCGAGCGCAACCGCTATGCCGCCCTAAATGCCTACTTGGCCAAATTTGCATCGGAGAAGTACAATTTTACCGCGGGAACCGATGAACTGGTAATTCTTAACCGTTCCTAGTGTAATCATTTTGACGCCAGTAAAGACAGTGTTTATGTCGATAGCCGTTAGACAACTACGCCGCCCACAGCACCATCAACGCCATCGAGATGTTCACCCAGTTGGTACACGAAGCAACGTCCACCAACGGCAGCCGCAACACGGGTCTTTGTCCGGAACAAGTGTTGGCGCGGCGCACCGCCAGCCACGCCTTCCAGACCTCCATTGACCAGGTCTTTATCAACGCCCGCAAAGTGCACATGCTGGACTTTGACATTTACGCTTTCGACGCCGGTACACGGAAGATGACGGTCGGTTAAAGCTCCTTTACTCCAGTATCAAATAGCACTTAACGGATGACCTTTTCGCAGAAACACTCGCTGTTTAACGCCAGCACGCGGACCATTAGTAACCTGGGCGCGTTCAACATCAGCTGGGTGCTGAGTGCGCCGCCGGCCGATGTGCCCTTGTGTGGATTCACCGGGACAGATGGACCCTGCGCTTTCACCGGTACATTGACATTCACATCCGGTGCGTCTTGAATAGCGCTAAAGGTTGATACTGCAGGCATGCGCAGCACCGTTATTTCCGTTTCCGTTGTTGTTCTCGGATGCACGGCTTTCGGCGCGCTGATCGTTACGCGGTACGGAAGAAGAAATCTCATGCGTTAAAACATTAATTTAACCTCGATAAAATTTAGACTGTTGAGACGACGTTTAACGGTGCGCGGAGCCGATTGGTGGCTTTTGGCGCGGGAGGATCTGCAGGGATGGAGTAAGTCGCATTTCGACAGCCAGATGTCGGTGGTCCTCCGGTCGGCAACGTGGAAAGGCAGTCCCGTCTGGGTAAAAGCGCTGCCGCTGCCCAACACTTTCACCGTCGATATCGGCCGCTTGCGGCGCTTAATCAAGGAGCTTCAAGTAAACACAGAAATCCTACCAAATTCGATATAATTTTACGTCACATCGATTGTGTTGCAGCACGAGAACATCAACCAATTTTACGGCCTAATTTTTGCCGACGGGGATATTTTACTCCTAAGTCATTTCTGCAGCAAAAATTCCTTGATTGACCTTTTGGAGAATATTTTCCTGGACACTACGTTCCAGCTGTCTTTCATCGCGGATTTATTACGGGTAATCGCAGTCGATCAGAAAGATAAACATTCTTGTACGTCATGCTTTTTAGGGTCTGCATTATTTGCATTCGTTGCCTTTCCCGCACGGCCGATTGCGATCGGCCTGCTGCTTGATCGACAGCCACTTCACCCTGAAAATCGGGAAGCCGGCTTTCGCGATCTGACGGCGTACGTCCAGCGCACGTCGACCAATTGGGGAATCTCCGTGGAAGACGACGTGTTCAGTGCGCCGGAGAACGCGCGCACCTCCACGCTGACCGGTGACGTGTACGCGGCCGGCGTGGTGGTCTTTCATATCCTAACGGGCGCTCCGTGCTCCATCGTCAACCGCAAGAACTACCCGGACTCCTTGTCGCCGGATCTGCAGTTCTTCGTGCGACGCTGCGGCCAGGCCGATCCACAGAAGCGGCCGACGGCCAAACGCATGCTGCTGGCGTTCTACCAATTCGCGCAGACCAAGGCCGCCGGGATCACGCCCAACAGCAACGTCTGCGACCGGGTGATTGCGCGGCTGGCGATGTACGCGGCCGCCCTGGAGGCGGCGGTGCTGGAACGGACGAAGGAGCTGCAAGCCGAGCAGATGAAGTGCGACAGTATCCTGGCGCTAATGCTGCCCCAGTAAGGCATACTGTTAAAAGCGATTTGTTATGAAAGGTCACGAACGTAATGATGAATGTTGTAGAATAATGCATATAACATTAAAATAAAGGTCGTCCCGGTAAGGGTTCCTGTTAGTATGTAAAGGTCACTCATTAAAGTAGATATTTGGCGCCTGTTTTCTGGTGTAAATGCCATTAGGAAAGGTCACACAACAAATGTATATTCAACCTTTTTTAAGGAGTAATAAAAAGGTCATCCATCGGCAGGTATGTCATCCAGCGGCTACGCAATCACAACGCCGTGCAAGCGGAATACTTCGAGCATGTGTCGGTGTGTTTCGCCAGCCTGCAAGGCTTCGCCAGCTGGGCCAACCAGGCGCTCCCCGGCGAGATTATCGGCCTGATTGCGCGCGTGCAGACCACCTTCGACTTGCTAGTGTCCAGTTTTCAGGGCGTCCAGAAAGTGGAGGCTGTTAATGACTGCTATCTGGTAGTTAATCGTTTCTTGCGATGCTTATAAGCCGTGACAGTCTATGTCTGTTTAAAGGTCGTCAGCGGGATTCCGCGCGATGTCAACCTGTCGGAAGAGGCGCACGCCGTGGAGATGTGCCGGCTGGCCGTCGCCATGCTCAACGTCACGGCGTACAACAACGCCATCGGCAGCGCTGTCCTGAGCGGCTGCAGCGTCCGCTGTGGAATTCATTCAGGTACTCGTACCCATGCTGGGTGAAATGGAATATGTGTATAATAAAGCCGCCAAGAAAATGGGGTCGGTTTATAGGATCCTGCGCCGGCGGAGTGATCGGTACGAAGGTCCCGCGCTACTGCATGTGAGTTTCTTAATGTGCAGCACTCGCTCCTTATTAGTTTGTTGGTTAAAATACGGGGCGGTTGTTTGCAGATTTGGTGATACGGTTAATGTGGCTTCGAGGATGGAGAGCGCCGGCCAGGGCGGACACATTCACATCAGCGGCACCACGGCGCAGCTTTTGCGGAAGAGCACCGAGTTTGTCTGCGCACTGCGCGGCGATATTCCCATCAAGGTAAAAAAGACTGCAGTAGTTACACGTATGCTGAATCCTGCAACAACACCTGTTGTTTCCGGTTCTGCCAGGGAAAGGGAATGATGACCACGTTCTGGCTGAAGCCGACGACCAGCACAACCATAGCTCCGGCGGACGTGACGCGCCAACGCAACAGCGCCCGACGCGGCCGCATTCCGCCCTCCTATCTGTAGACGACTACTGTCTATCCTTTGGCGTCCGCAAGCCAAAGGTGTTTTCAGTTAACCCCAACGCTCCAGGCTCCAATGGTGATTTGTTCTGTGCAGTGAACAGATAAACAAGCGCTAAATCCGCTATTCAAGAGGCGCAGAATTGTATTTTAAAATAAACCGGTTTATTTTAAAAACGTTCGATACAAGGATGCGCGTGCTTCACCCGATAATTCATCAGCTATCGTATCGTCAAAAATGATGATTAAATTTTGTTGTGTGGAAAAACAGCCAGCGGCTTTGATATAGGTTTAAATGGATGGTATTAAAATTTATTTTGTGGGTTTTTTTTTATTTTTGAGTTTGCCAAAAAGTTTGCCAAAGAAAGGGTACTTTATTGGGTTACTGGAGTAACATAGGATAGAAACAAAATTAAGCGTCACATCATTTTAGCACATAGTACACTTCGTCCAATCTCTTACCAATACAGAACGTTTCCTGAACACAAGCAGCATTTGCCAAAGTGTTGCTTCTTTTCTCAACAAAAACTGTCTTTTTATCCTGCCTGAAAATCAGCCCCTCCTTAGTCCTCCGAAATGCCAATGTTACGTCGCATTCTATAACCTGCGCGAGCGCCGGTTGCAGCCGTTAGCCGATTGGTCAGCTGACCTGTGGCCAGTCGTGCCATGCGTACATTAGTACAGTAGTACATACATGTACAGTAGTACACTGAACACGCCAACAACACGGACAGGTAAATAACAAAATTAATCAGGGCGCTGTGTAATGAGTCAGACGGTTGGCTTTTGTTTTCATACATTCGCACACCAACTTCATTATCGCGCTGCACTGTGCCGCAGTGTGTCTGTCAAGTGGCGAGCACTGATAACCGACAAGACTACACTTCCCCTATTGTATCGTGCAGCGATATGCTGCTGATTAGCCGGACGATATCTTGATGGCACACTGCAAAATGTATCCAGTTGATTGTCCAAATGTAACCAAACATTGTCATGCAGCCGCTGTAAATTTATCATGTTAAGATTGCTGCTTATTGCCGTGCTTAACGTTTTAACTGCTACATCCACAATAACTAAATTTTGGTATAAAACTGAAACTATTGAATTAATTAAAAAAATTATTTAAATCTCAAATAATCACTGCATATTTTTTGTATTCCGCACCGCACGGTTTAGCTACAGAATTACCACAGTTATCCGTGTAAACGGTACGACCTAGCGAACATGAGCCGCCCGAGCGCTATCCTCTTCGACACCACCGACATCTGTATCCTGATTGGTGGCGCCGGCAGTACGGCAGCCGCCTGCGCGGAAGGTCAGCTGGTTAACGAGTACGGGAAGCAAGAGGATGCCGCAGTATTGAAGACGCTGCTGGATGCCGCTGGCTTCACTTCCACATCCGTCCACGTGCTGACCCTCGACAACTTCCGCTCCGTCCTGGATAATCTGCAGCGCGCCGCCGACCAGCAAAACCACCAGCTGCTGCTGGTTAATTTAATTGATGGCGTCGAGACCGACGGCTATCCCGGCGTCAGCGTCGTCCGCGAGATCGAGGAGCGGCGGATCCCCTTCACCGGGTCTGATTCCCGGTTTTACCATGACACCACTAGCAAGCCGCACCAGAAGGCAATTTTACAGGTAATTTATATATGATCCTGATATAATTCCTACTAAATATTATTAATCTGTTCTTTATGTATCCACACGAAAACTGTATACGTATATTTTATATTTATTTTTTAATTTTATTGATATATTTTTATCGGTATAAGTGAATCGATTTTTTATATAAGATGTGTCTGGTATTTTTGGCCATGGTATGTATGATTTTAATTTTTGTTTATTTTGCTTAGTGAATTTTTTCAGTAATTCAAGTTTCCGATAGAAACATGGCGTCAACACGGCTGCGTTCGTGGAGATCCTTCCCGAGAAGATGGAGGACAATATGGCCGAGGCCGTTAATTTAATAGGCTTCCCGATGATCATTAAACCGTCGGTATCCTACGCCAGCCTGGGCATTTCCGCCGACTCCGTCGTGTCGACGGTGCCGCAGCTTCGCGAGCGGCTGACCGCCCGCCTCGTCCACTTCCCGCAGCTCTTCGTTGAGCGCTACCTCCCGGGCCGCGAGTACACCGTCCTGGTCAGCGGCGACGCGGAGACCGGCGTGAAGGTGTACAAACCGGTGGAGCGGCGCTTCAGTGAGGCCGTGCCGGTGGAGGAGCGCTTCCTGGCCTACGAGAAATACTGGGCGGGTTACGGTCTCCATGGCACGGAACGGGCGCCGGACGCGCCGCACGAAGAGTTCTACGAGTGGACGGTGCCGTCGGAGGGGGTCGCGGAGCGGGTGGTGGAGGTGGCGCGGCGGGCGTACCTGGCGCTGGGCGGCAGTGGTTACGCAAGACTGGACATCCGGTCGGATGACTACGACCCGGTCAAGGGGAATCTCTCAGTGCTGGAGGCCAACGCCAACCCGGGACTGTCCTTCAGCGTATCCTCTTCCATAGGAAAGGTACATCCAACTCATCTTTTTTATAACTATCTCTGTTTTAATTAATTTTATCTTTATTTAAATTATTTTTTCTTTATTTATTAATTTTATCTTTATTTATTAATTTTATCTTCTATCTTTATTTTAATGTTTAAAAAAGTTTATTACTTTATATTCGGTTTTATCAATGTCTACTTTTTTAGGTCCATTAATTTTATTTCATGTTGTTTTTCGCATTAATATATTTTGTTTGAAGCATTTAATCAAGTATTTAGGTGGTTTTTACATATGCAGATTCACTGGGTAATCTCTAATTTCCTATTAATTTTGATCAGTAGTTTGTGAAACCTAATTTTTATATGTATATCTATCACTTTTTTGCAGATTATTGAAAGTACCGGCGAATCACCAGCGCAGTTCTTGATGGACATGCTCGACTATGCAGTTTCACGCGGCACGCGACGGGATATGTAATATACTGGGAAAACCATTAATTAACACGCTCTAATCATTTACTGTAGAATCTTTTATCTACGTATGTACAAATGCAGTACCTTTTAAAGGATTAGGTTGCTTTTGCATGTGCCGCCTGCTCTAACGGAATATTGTTTCTGCACGAACAATGTGTAAACTACCGGTACTTTGTATTTAAAATATAGACCGGAAGTTTTTCTGTCACGCAAACAAAAATTAATGAAAAATACTAATAAAATCAAATAAAAAGACCGGCATTGTTTTGGAAAAGTCACAAAGGTCGCTGACTACATAACTCATCCAGCGCATGAAGCATGTCCACAACTTTTATTTCACTAAAAGTATATGTCTGGCTTTAAATAAAACTGCTGAAAATATTCAAATAGTCCGAACCGGAAAGAAATGCCACCAGATTCTACGCCCTGCGAGCTGGGAAACGAAAAATTTTCAGAACATTGCAATCTGCACCATTGCACAGGAGACCGGTTTAATTTTGTCAAAACCATCTTATTGATTCTGGTAGCTAATTGAATTGTCTATCAAACGAAGCTATGCAGTAAACATTGCGATAAATGGTTCGCAAGAAACACAGCAAAAGAGAAGAATGACATTTTGTTCGGCCACCCAGTACTCATACCGATCTACCGCAGACACAGTCATACAGTGTACTGTCGTCTGTAGTCATTAGAAAAACAGTCGTTAGAAAAGAGCAGTAATTAGTTGGATACATATATCTCTCACTTCAGTAACCCGAACACAACAGATCTTTCGATCATCTTTTGAGAGAATTTAAAGGCCGTATTAAGCTCTTTCTGCCACCCAGAAGGTGCGCATTATTCCTTTTCCCTAAAGAAAAATATTTGCTCGGTAAACCTTCTTCTGACCCAGAAATGCTGTGGTCATGGCGCGTACTTTAATGCTGATTGGTTCCCGAGCTTCAATGCGAAAAGCATCCGGACTATTATCAAGCAGCACTTTCGTTTCCATGCTAATATTAATTTTTCCTTCTAAAACAATAAAAGTAAACATAACATTTGTCCTGTCACTTAGGTGGCTGCTGCGCTCTGCAGAATGCACATTTACAAGGCAAACATAAATCTGTGTTACAATACGTTTTCAAGTCAGCCAAATATTATTATGTATGTAATCACGATCAGTTGCCGGTACTTATGATTTAATTTAAGTACGAGTACCTTCTCCGGTACTTTCCATTCGACTAGCGGTGTTCATCGTATCGCCAAACCTGCCATAAGCATTAAGCACTAGAGTACTCATCGAAGCAGTAGAGTAAAGTTAACCAAAGTGGCTGCGAAATATATGTTTAGAAAGAAATAACGCAACGGCACGCAGCATTTAGTGGACTAACGCGCAATGGCCAATTGCGTACAAACAGTAGCGCGGCATTCGTGTCCCAATCACAGCGGCAACCACCGGCCCTGAAGCACACATCGGACTTGTCAGTACGGACAGCGCAGGTCGGAACGCAGCCACTTGTACATCACGTAACAACATACCAAATGTATTCACTGATTTTGTATCCTATGGGCTTCAAATATCTTTGATGAATATGCGATTGCGTTTACCTGTATTAATACCGATTCGCAGCTGTACCGGTTTCCCGGTAAAACTGATGTCTGGTAAGCGGTTGGTGGCCTTGACAAGAGCTGCGGCAAGTCGGCAGGTCTCCCGAGCATGTTCTTGTCCGTTTTGTACGGGTAGACCACTAGCAATCTGCAAGGCAGTACACTGGGATGTACTGGCATTTTTGCACATGTTCTTATAATGCAGTAACTGGTGCTATGAGTCCTGTATAGGTATATGATGTCCTATGGTTAGGAATGGTCGATTTAATTGCCCGATGATTTCACTGAACGTGCTACAAGCTTGTCCGGTAATTTCTGACGAATCAATACAGCGATTTACACAAATTTGCGTGTTACGCCAAACTTCACACTATGGCGCGCCACGCCACACTGTTTAAACACGTAACTTGCATTTGGCTGGCTGGTGGCTTGGTACACGCCATATAAGTTTATGAGAATCATAGTAACTGCCTGGCGGAAGGTGGCTAGATAATGGTCGGTGCGTAAGCGACAAACTAACTGCGGAGCGCATTCAGAGAATCTGATAATCGTAGTGAAGTGGCCCTCGTGATAAGCGCAAACTTCGCGCTAGCTGAACCTTTACGTAGGAAATTACCGGACAAGCTTGAAAAGTAGCACAGTTTACCAGATAGGAATCGCTGATGGTTTCCACTTTATACACATCGAAGGCTTCTATAAGACGGTCCAAATGTGAGTAGACCATATTCAGGAAGGCGATTATTGCCAGCGGAGATTTCGCGGAAACGCTCTTCTGGAAGACGGGTATATCGCTGAACGTGATGGTTGCGCTGTTAAACATTTCCGGAGCGATTACTTGCTTGTTCCGCAGACGCCTTACAATGGAGCTGCGTAGAGAAAAACTTGGTGACTCCTTGTTTTATTCTAATATGCCTTATACAAACTAGTTTTATACTAACTACGTAGTTTTATACAGATATGCCTTAGCGAATCTAGGCTACGACATACGCAGGAAGCATCTCCCGCAGCAGTGCGTCAGCTTTGAGCATTTCCGTTTGTAGCTCCCGGCTTCGTTCTGCCACTACTTGCTCCAGTGCCTCGGCGTGTTTCTGCAGTTTTTTCACCACTTGCATCAAATAAGCCGATGGCTTGCGCTGGATAGCGCGAAAGTGTTTACTAAAAGTCTGAATCATTGGCCGTTTCACGGGGACATCCAGGCACAATCGCAGCAAGATTTGCAGTCGTTCCGGGATGACCTTTTCCGGAAGCGTGAATATCGAAGGACCGCCGGTGCTTCGCATTTTTTCTACCGCTTCTGCAAACGCCAAATATTAAAAACAAATCACCAACTGCATCTTCCCAGAACAGAGTATGTAGCCCAAATCAGTCTACCTGCTTTGGATCGACTCGATTGAATTCAATGTGGCGCCGTATGGCAGCGACCTTGTATGCACTTCGTGGAAAATAATTCCCAAAGAGTACATATCGCTGGCTCTGGTTACAGCATGCAGTTTGCCGTTTGTGTCCTTCCGCAAGATTTCCGGAGATTTCCACAGGCTTTTCAGAGCCTCCACATCCGCAATCTCCGCGACTTGCAACAAATGCAGGATCTTGTAATATTTTGCCTGCGCTATTTTTAAAGCGTATCTGGAATCCAGAATACAGCACAAGCTGCTGAGATTCCCGTGTAAACCGACAGGACTTCGATGGAGATACTGCAAGCCCTAAAATTACATAACCCGAAATTGCATAATAACTGACCAGGGGTAGACACAAGTCTTCGCGTAGTGACGCGTAGCTCTATCATTTCCCACAATAGAGATAACCTTAAAACCTTATCTACTGGCAGATGTTGTTGTTCGAGCAGTTGACGTAGCGTGTCTTTCGCACCGTGTTCCGAAATAAGGAAACACTGTCCATCATGACGAACAATTCCTTCGAAACGGGCGATGTTGCTCCGGTGAAGGCTTCGCAGCTATTTAAGTAAAGGTCATCATGATAAAATTATTTTGCCTTGTAAATTCTATGAGCAAAGTTGTAGTGCATAAAACACACACATGGTTTTTGGTTAGATAAATTAGGTTGGCATCCACAAAATCTGCTATTTATATAAGCCAGTACAAGTAAATTATAACGTAGTCTGTATAAATTCGTTTTGTACGCTCCTACCTAGTGCAAAGACGTAAGGAGATCCATTCGTTTCGCCACGCATTTGATCAAATCGGTCGTCAGATTGCTGGAGATGTTCAAAGCGTACACATCTCTGCCATCATACTTTGCCACGACTCCCAGTTTCAATTCCACGATCCTCTGTGTATTACTGCGGCACGCTTGTGTAACGTCGCCACCACAGGAAAATTTTTCGCCATCTAGAATCCACCATGGATCATACAGCGCTTGTCGTCGTTTCATCCAGCTGTAAAATGCATTGGCGTCCATCATCAAAACTGGACCAGAGACTCATTTGCATGTTTGTCACTGTGTGCAGGGCACTTGCCAATAAGCCAGACTGGAAAGTGACACCAGAATCACACACGCAGCAGCTCCAACCCCGCCCGTTTTTGTTTTGAAGTCTGCCACAGCATAAAAGTCTTATCACTCGCAGCTCGTAAAGACGAAATTCACATTCTGTACATGGGTCGGTGTTGTCGCATTCGTTGTCTTGAAAACCACACCGCGGTCTGTCCGGAGGCGGGGCATCGCGACCTACCCAGTGCCATAACTGCGGCACAATATTGACCAAGCTTTTTGAAGGGGGACTGTAGATCATGGCCACCTAGAAGGACAACGGTGTGTCGGCCCAAGAAAGCACTATAACCCAAATAACAAGGCTGTCGCGAGCCATATACATAATTATGACGCTGTAGTGAACGCAAGTTTAGGTTTGCTGCATCACGCTTCTTATCTATAGTCTATACCTCCATATCGGTGGTATTGACGTTTAATCGGCTAAATAAAATGAAATTAATCATTCCACCGTTTCCATCAGTTGCATAAGTTCGACCGGCGTAATTAAATTCCCGGTTGAAGTATGTTCGGATGAAGGAGCGCTTTGGCTTCGTAAACACTTCTGGATAGGATTCATTGAATATCTAAAATAATATTTAAAAACTTCCAAATCGGTCTAATCGGTACTGCGGCACTCGAATCACATAGTGGGAATGTGAATATATCTTGTAAGAAATGAC
The DNA here is from genome assembly GCF_019649055.1 of Paramacrobiotus metropolitanus. Classification (NCBI taxonomy): domain Eukaryota; kingdom Metazoa; phylum Tardigrada; class Eutardigrada; order Parachela; family Macrobiotidae; genus Paramacrobiotus; species Paramacrobiotus metropolitanus. The sequence goes on along the minus strand of NW_026570420.1, from coordinate 33,406 downwards.
GTATTCTCTTTGTAGAGCAACTAACTGTTCAACATACAGGTATGTACATTTCAGTTTGAAACCTTACTTGAGCAAACATCATAGTTGACTCGTAAACCGATGTGACCGCTTCGTTTTTCTGCACAATATCAAAATATTCGGCCAGAGTCAAGAAGAGTTTCCCTCCCTTTAGTTTTCCCTCTCATATTTTCCTTGCACAAACTTTAATGTTATCTTAACTGCATCGACCATCTTGAAGTTACCTCGCTTCCAGGAACAGCAGTAATGTTGGTCAGCCGTTCGGTTTCACTGGCTATTTCCTCTGTTAACGGTACAATTTCTGTCTAGTTTGGGTTGAGTCCACTAATAACAATATCCGGAGCCTTTAATAAGTATCGTCATGTAAGTACAAACTGAGTACTAGAAAAAACGAGTTTATAACAAAAACACTTCTTCAATACTATCCTTCTGGCACTGCGTTTGGGAGCTCCAATTGTTACACCTCACGTGTGCGTTTGTGGGGAGATAGTCGACAACTTGGGACGACACGGGCTTCGATGCAAACGGTCAGCCGGACGACTGCCTAGACACGACGGCATCAGTGGTGAGTTCACCCGCGGATTAAAGACGGCCGGTTTCCCAGCACGAATGGAACCGAAAGGTCTATCCACGAAAGATAACAAGAGGCCGGATGTGATTACACTAATACCATGGGAACGGGGAAAACCGCTGGCAGTGGATGTGACTTGCGTCGATACACTCGCAGCTTCGTACATTGAGCGCACCTTTGCTAATGTCGGGGCCGCAGCCGAGCAAGCGGAAAGGAGGAAACTGGCAAAACATGCCTGGATGCAATCGAGATATAATTTCACCGCTGCAGCGTTCGAAATTTATGGCCCGTGGAGTAACGGGACTAAACACTTAGTGCAAAAGGTCGGGGACGGTATCGCCACTGCCACAGGCCAGAAACGGGCGAAAGAATTTTTTAGACAGCGGTTATCTATGCAAATGCAACGGGGAAACGCGATATGTGTCATGGGTACAATCCCCGAGCAGGATAGTATTGAAGAAGTGTTCTAATAACAATTAAACTCTGGAACGCTTGAAAGGCGATCTGCAAATTCGCGCACGACAGATTATGCATACGACAACGTCAGTCTGATTTCCAAGGTAAAAACGCACCGGATTATTTTGTGCATCATCTCCCTGATCCCAATTAACGGCCACAATGCCGGGACGTTGCATTGGTTGAATGGTGATAAAAACCTTCAAATACCGCATATCGCAGTCTCAGTACAGACAACATTGTACACTTACGAAATCGCCTGAGGTCATGTTTAATGCACTTGCAGTAATCTGTCAAGAAGACCTTATATTTTGTTTATAAGGTTTTATAGAGCCCCACACCGGCGCTTACCATTAACCGTCGCACATAGACCGGCATGGTCACGAAGAGGAATTCTGTAAGCATGTGTATGCCATGGAAAATGATTTCACTGTTGTTTGAAAGTGGTACCTCTACTGCGGCTTTTGAAGCTTTGCAGCAGCTCCACATAATCTTGTCCACCGTGCGAGGAATCAATTTCACGAAAATAAGCGGGATCTTTTTCTCTCGCCAACACTTTTCTGGTTTCCCCGCATCGTATGACGAAGGAATTGGAAAGGCCCACGTGGCGAGACAACGTGTCGCAGATCAACGTGACTGTCCGCCAGGAATAACGCTTGAGCAGTGCAGCCAGCGCATCGCCGACATCCGTTCCCGAAAAGGATGCTGCAACCGCCATTTTACAACGATATCGTGGCATTACTAAGCGCAAGGCAATAATTATGTTATAACAAAACGCATTGTGAATTGGTACCTGCGGCGGCACTGGTGGAGTATCGGGTCTTGTTTGTCAAATGTCAAGCTCAGATCTCCGGCATTGCTAAAACATGTGACATTTATACTGGCACGATTCACCGTACCTTTACTGTACGACTAACCGCACCGTAAGTTAGGACAATTTAGCGCAAAATCAAATAAAAACGATTGGTTCATGTATTTGCACTTTGTTGAACTACAGTTATTGCGCGGCGTTGCCTTAACATAATGCACATTTATTATAGCGGTGCCTTAATCGGCGCTGCTGGTGCGTCACAGCGGTATGGTAGTGGTGTGTACAGATACCTAGCTACGTACTGTACAGTGCAGATATTTGTAAACCCAGCGTTTTGTCACCGCAGTGGCCAAAACGAGCTGATTGATATTTATTTCTGATGAAGGAGTGCGGAATGGAGTGCCGCTTTTAAAGCAATTACGCCAAGGACATGCTGTATTGTACGATAATGTCCTACATATTATGGAAGGCTGGGTTGCAATTGCACTCTTCCCCGACGCTACTGTCAAGAGTCATAACCAATCTAATTATGGCGGCATTTGCCCAGTTGGATGTGCCGGATGTAGACGCGACTACAGCTGTATGTTAATAATAGGAATACTTAACGGATTGGTTAATTTCCGTTTAGTACAGCGACAGCATTCATACCGGAAAATACTGTACAACACAAGTATGTTGGAAACATACGTATGCGAAAAAGCGCTTACCAAAAGAGCTTAACTAATTCTTGTTCGGTACGTTACCGCGCTCAAGAAACAAAGACAAAATTAATGCTGATTACTTGGTCTTCTGTGTACAAAGATTGTATTGGCAGCTCGCTTACAATCAGCGCCACAATCAGGTATTTTTAAGCGCTGCCAGATATCGTTAGATTGTCATAAAAAACTATACTGTTCTATACAACTTCAAATGCCTCGGGATGTTTTCTGGTTATTTCTTTTTTCAAGATGGTTGCCACTTTTGCTCTACATCACGAAAAGCTACACATTCAAAAATCAGATAATAATGGTTAATGTCTCGAGCATACCTTATGAAAAATGGCAGATCATACTCTGAAACAGAATTCACACAGTTGCAGGTTCCGTTTCCTCTTGTCAGTGCTTGTCAGTTAAGATTTTCGAAATGTCGTGCAATACCAACCTCGAGCAAGGTCCGCGAACTGGAGAGCTTGGGCGGAGCATTCTGCAAATAAGAGTTATTGAGGCAGCGGCAACAGATGCTGCTATTTCAATTTCCAGACATTTTTTCCATTTCGGTAAAGAAATGCTTGAGTTATGACCGATGGGCGCGCTTTGAGCATGATAGGCTACAGTTTTTATACTGGTAGATGTTCTGGCCGTAGGCCAGGACAGTGACGCTGTACGAAACTTGTCAGTTTTTATACTGGTACAGCGTCGATGTTCTGGCCGTAGGCCAGGACAGTGACGCTGTACGAAACTTGTCAGTTTTTATACTGGTACAGCGTCGATGTTCTGGCCGTAGGCCAGGACAGTGACGCTGTACGAAACTTGTCAGTTTTTATACTGGTACAGCGTCGATGTTCTGGCCGTAGGCCAGGACAGTGACGCTGTACGAAACTTGTCAGTTTTTATACTGGTACAGCGTCGATGTTCTGGCCGTAGGCCAGGACAGTGACGCTGTACGAAACTTGTCAGTTTTTATACTGGTACAGCGTCGATGTTCTGGCCGTAGGCCAGGACAGTGACGCTGTACGAAACTTGTCAGTTTTTATACTGGTACAGCGTCGATGTTCTGGCCGTAGGCCAGGACAGTGACGCTGTCAGTTTTATACTGGTACAGCGTCGATGTTCTGGCCGTAGGCCAGGACAGTGACGCTACGAAACCTGTCAGTTTTTATACTGGTACAGCGTCGATGTTCTGGCCGTAGGCCAGACAGTGACGCTGCACGAAACTGTCAGTTTTATACTGGTACAGCGTCGATGTTCTGGCCGTAGGCCAGGACAGTGACGCTATGCAAACTTGTCAGTTTTATACTGGTACAGCGTCGATGTTCTGGCCGTAGGCCAGACAGTGACGCTGTACGAAACTGTCAGTTTTTATACTGGTACAGCGTCGATGTTCTGGCCGTAGGCCAGGACAGTGACGCTATGAAACCTGTCAGTTTTATACTGGTACAGCGTCGATGTTCTGGCCGTAGGCCAGGACAGTGACGCTGTACGAAACTTGTCAGTTTTATACTGGTACAGCGTCGATGTTCTGGCCGTAGGCCAGGACAGTGACGCTGTGGTTTTTATACTGGTACAGCGTCGATGTTCTGGCCGTAGGCCGACAGTGACGCTGTCAGTTTTATACTGGTACAGCGTCGATGTTCTGGCCGTAGGCCAGGACAGTGACGCTACGAAACTCTGTCAGTTTTATACTGGTACAGCGTCGATGTTCTGGCCGTAGGCCAGACAGTGACGCTGTACGAAACTCTGTCAGTTTTATACTGGTACAGCGTCGATGTTCTGGCCGTAGGCCAGGACAGTGACGCTGTACGAAACTTGTCAGTTTGTTTACTGGTAGACCGTCGATGTGCTGGCCGTAGGCCAGCACAATGACGGTGTACGAAACTTGTCAGTTTGTTTACTGGTAGACCGTCGATGTGCTGGCCGTAGGCCAGCACAGTGACGGTGTACGAAACTTGTCAGTTTTTATCCTGGTACACCGTCGATGTGCTGGCCGTAGGCCAGCACAGTGACGGTGTACGAAACTTGTCAGTTTTTATCCTGGTACACCGTCGATGTGCTGGCCGTAGGCCAGCACAGTGACGGTGTACGAAACATGTCAGTTTTTATCCTGGTACACCGTCGATGTGCTGGCCGTAGGCCAGGACAGTGACGCTGTACGAAACTGTCAGTTTTATACTGGTACAGCGTCGATGTTCTGGCCGTAGGCCAGACAGTGACGCTGTACGAAACTTCATCAGTTTTATACTGGTACAGCGTCGATGTTCTGGCCGTAGGCCAGACAGTGACGCTGTGAAACTTTGTCAGTTTTATACTGGTACAGCGTCGATGTTCTGGCCGTAGGCCAGGACAGTGACGCTACGAAACTTGTCAGTTTTATACTGGTACAGCGTCGATGTTCTGGCCGTAGGCCAGGACAGTGACGCTGTACGAAACTTGTCAGTTTTTATACTGGTACAGCGTCGATGTTCTGGCCGTAGGCCAGGACAGTGACGCTGTACGAAACTTTGCTGTTTTTTGTACTTGGTTGCATCTTGCCTGAAGTGCCGTATCAGATGATTACCTTCGCATCACCCCACACAGTTCTCGCCGAACGCTGCGACTGGATCTCCACTTCGCCGTCGAGCCTCTGGCCAAAGGTGGTGGTCTTGGCACTACCATGTAGCTGCCGGATTAGGAATTGCAACACCGCCCACCTCTCGATGTGACGTGTGATAGTCTAGGTTGCAGTTATCATCGTCTACGATGTTGGTAACCGCTAACGAGCCGCTTCATGCAACATCTTTTCCTACTCACCACTCGATACAATTGCACTAATTTGATCAACCCTCGGACGCTGTTTTATTCTCGTAAACCCGGGCACGCACGAAAAATATTTTTTATACTGTTATTCTCTCTTAATTATAGCGAAAAAATTCTTTTAAATTGCGGGTTGTTCCACAATTATTTTCGCACCTAAATTTTTTTCGTCGTACTGTACCAGGTACTCAGTTTTTATTTGTTTTGGGATTTATTTTTTGTACATATACAGAGTACTGGTACTTTCTGTTTAAATGGTAATTTAACTGTGATAGTTTTACTAGAATAGGCATTTTTATTTGTTTTATACGAGTACTTAATTTCTTATTATTGAAAATATCGGCGAATCGCTACTGTACGAGTAATTCTTGATCGACATGCCTGACTACGCGTACGCAGTCTCGCGCAGCGTGCGATGGAAAGAATAATCCGTTTGGTGAAAATGTAGTTTACAAAGTAGATGCTCGATTCATTTGGAATCTTATTTCTAAGAACTTTTTCTGGGGCAAGGTTTCCGTTGCATGTGCCGGTTGTGCATTACTAGAATCGAGGCTTTATTAATTCATTCCGACCGGAACGAACAATTCACAACTAGCAGGCCAATACGAATACAAGTACATAATTATATAATAATCATTAATTTTAATAACATTATAGTGGGCAATGAAAGCGCAACAAAATGAAGCATTTCTGTACACTTCTGCTTGTGCGGTGATGCGTTGGTGGCATTTTACATAAATCCAAGCAGAAATAACCGATGGACTTGCACTAGTCATATCTGAAAGATCAAGGCGACGTTGCAGCGCAGCCGGACGCCAGTGGGCGGGGCCTGGAGCTCGCGGCTACCCGGGGCGCACGGGGACTCCCCGATCGATCTCTCGCCGGGATCCGGCCGCCGGCGACCCGCCCGGGTGGGGTCCGCCGTCTTAGCGCACCCGGGGCAGCTCGACGTTCTGCAGCGGCACCACGGGGGCGTTGGCGCAGGAGAGGGGGTCCTGTAGGACCGCCGGACTGTTGCTGGAGGTGGGGATGGCGGCCGTGGAGGCGCGGCGGGTAACCTCGGCGTCCGGACCGTCGGGTAGGGTCAGGTGCGCCGCCGGGTAGACCACCGGGGAGGACTGCCGGCGCCGGAAGTGCTGGGCGGGCGGCGGCAAGGCAAGGTGCACGCTGGGACGTATTGCTTGCAGTAAGGCAGCGTTGGACGCACGCTTCAGCGAACTGCGCCGACTGGGGCTGGCCGTGGAGGCGGCGGCGGTGGAGGGCGGCGGGGAGGGCGCCGGGACCTCGGCGGCGGCGGCCTCCTCCTCCTGCTGGCGGTAGAGTTCGCGCGGGGAGCAGCGCGGCGTGGTGTCGACGTAGTAGATCTTGTTGAAGTAGTCGTGGTCGATGCGCACCGAGCCGTCGCGGCAAGGACGCACCACCTTCTCGAAGCGGTAGCCCCAGCGGATCTCGCTGGGGAGGTAGGAGGTCCGCGCCTGCGTCGTCAACCCCGTGGCCTCCACGATCCCCTCCAGTATCACTACGCAAACATAAAGGTCAACAAAAATACGCCGCGGAAGGCGAAGAAACAGAAAGGTCACCACCGGAAGTGGCGCCCCGACGTACCGATGACTTCCAGGCGTTCGTTCTTGAGGTCCTCGGCGGAGAGGTCGTAAAACGGACTCGTGGCGTCGATCTCGTGGCTGATGATGGTCGGCCAGACGAGGAACAGGCGGTCCGTGCCGTCGGCGAAGCCCACGTTGACGTCGTACTGGTAGAAGGGGATCTCCTCGCCCTCGGCGGTGACCCGCTCCTTCATGCACATGACGCGGATGTGCGCTTCCACGATGTGCGATCTGCCAATCATGTCAATTTCCCCGTTAATCGATGCCGTGCTCAGCTGACTATGGATTTCTTCATAACAGCCGATCCCATGAAAACTGGGATCAGTGCTGCTTATTTACCTGCGCATATCCCCGATGCGGAACATAAAGTGCATCTTCCCGTCGCGCTGGCAAATACACGCTGGAAAAACACGAGATAAATTTAACCGGTTAAACTGTGCATTAGTGCAGCTTCGCCAGGTTAAATCAAGCGTGAAATTATGCGATCAAAAATAGCCGGGTTGGCATGCAGCACACACAGCCGCTTAATGGGAGGGATGCGGCTTCGCGGAAAGGACGCGGATGGCCGCGAAGGAATGTTCGAGTAATTGCGGCCTTTTGCTAACCCGTAACCGCGCGGGTCAAACCGCTGCCAACGGCTAAATTTCCAGCTTAATTCCCGCAAAGTCAACATGTATCTGTCGAAGTTTGCAAGCGATGCGTGCATCATAAACATCATAATAAATTAATCTTCGTACTAGGAAACATTGCTGTTTGTTGCTTAGAATTTATACCGGTTACTCGAAGAAAACAAATTTGTTTGCAGTATAATTAAAGCTGTATGACGCAGCCGAGAATTTACAGAAAATTCCAAGGTCAGTTGAATTCAATAAAACGCCAATTATTTTAAGCAATACAGCGTCGATGCGGCGAAACTATGAGCTAAGGAGTTATTAATACACCCCGCTGGATGGTGCGAGTGTAAATGCTCTTCGATCTATCGACCGGCGTTGGCTACTGTTTACATCAGGTGTGCTGATATTTTTTCTAGCATTGTGCTGATGCAGCAGTACAGCACGAATGCAGACAAGCGCAGCGCGGGGAGAAAAAGCAATAAATTGATTAGGCAATCGATGGGCGGGCGGAAGCAGTACCAGCGAGAGCGGATTAACGTACCTTCGCGGCTGAACATGAGCGTCTCGGAGCGCATCTTGGGCCGGGAGAGCTTGGCGAAGAGGACGCCGACGAGGATGGACTGCAGCGCCACCCCGGTGAGGCACTGCAGGCACAGCACGATGATGACGTGCGGGCACTCGGTGTTGGCGAAGCGGTAGCCGTAGCCGATGGTGTGCTGCGTCTCCAGCGAGTACAGGTACGCCGAGGTGAAGTCCTTGATCTTGTTGATGCACGGCATCCACTCGGCCTCGCTGAGGTGCGTCTTCTCCAGGTCGTCGTGCAACCAGGCGAAGATGTAGTAGATGATCGCGTAGAACAACCACGTGCTGTAGCAGCCATAATATATATATTTCGTGACCTTAATACATTAACATAAACATTATATACATACCCGAATATGCATATTACGCATATTTAATGCAATACATATGCATATATAGACGCATACATGCCGTGACCTTTTCAAATAAAAATGTTCCGCGATATATATACATATATATCATCTATTATATGACATGTTTATCATATAATATATTATATACATACGGGAATACGTATATATACTATATAACGTGACATATGCTTATATAGGCGCATGTATGCCGTGATCTTTTATATAAAATAGCACCCGATATGCATATGTTAATTACTTATCATATATATAAGCGTATAAAAAGGCATATATGCCGTGATCTTATATAAAAGATTGCAGTATTCTTTACGGTCAATTGGGTAACTTTATAAATATATACTTTATATATCTTTGTAACTTATGCCTAAATTATTTCTTTGCATACTTTAATTAGACTACTGCTAACATAAGCATATATGGACGCGCCCTTTACTTATGCACTGAGATCGTCACGTGACAGCCTCCATGTGCGTACCTGAAGAAGCCCATGGCGAAGATGAGGGCGCACCAACGCCACTTGCAGTCCACCAGCGTGGTGAAGATATCAGCCAGGTACTTGAGATTCTTCCGGTAGACATTGCTGTGGCGCACATTACAGTCGCCCTGCTTACTGACGAAGCGCATTATACTGGGCGGCTTGGCGAAGGGCGTGGAGCGGTTGCCGGCCGCCGGCGACGGGAAGAGGAAGCCATTGGCGCTGCGACTGCTGAGGAAGAGCGGCGAAGCGGACCGGCTGCGCTCCGACAGCGACACCGACGCCGACGACGGCTCCTGCACCGTCAGGTATCCGTTGCGCCGCGATTTACCTGCAGGCAGAGGAACACCCTTCTCAAGACACTGCTGCTTATGCAACGCGTAACGCGATGCCGGGATTAGCGGAGGGGAGGAGTGCTCCGCGGGGAAGCAGCAACATCTGACAGCGCAGCGCTAACTCCGGCCGAGTGATGAGTTTACTTTGCAATTTAAACTGATCGTTGAGGAGAGGGAGCGAGTGGCGGGATGGAGGAGAAGGAATGTTTGTCAGCGCCGTTGGGCGCTGCGGGCAGTGGAGCGGAGCCCCCGCCCGCAGAGCGCGGCTCATCCGGCTTGATCTCCGGCCGATGATTGCCGCCGCTTAATGGACGGTTTTTTTTCCAACGGCAACCGCTTGTTCTTCCCTGATGACTACACAATTCAATTACACTAACTTCCCGCACTTAATCATCCCTCCACCAATTATCGACGGCATCGATCGCATGACTGGCACATTTTTCTCACGCTGCGGTTTCGCTGTTCAGAGGGGCATCAGTTATAACAAGTAGCGGCGTTGCCGGTACCGTTGTAGTGCGGCATAAGGCGCGCTTTTGACGGGCAGGGACAGTTGGTTGGTTTAAGGCAAGAGTGATGGGATTATATTTACGTAATGAGCCCTGTTTAAACGACCATCCGTTCCCATATCAGTCACTGGTGCGGCGCACGCACACGCGTGCATGATTCAGCACATGCGCAAATGCACGCCTGACGTCAGAGTAAATGTCCGCGAATAGCCGCGTATTTTTCCGTACACACCGATTTTATAAGCTAACGCGGTGGTCACGTGCCAGCGGCGAAAGGTCACCGCGTGAGTTTGTTGCCCATTTAAGTGCCGTGCACGTTGCAAGCTTGGAAAAGGAGGGAAAAAAATTGAAATCTACGCAGAATATTGTTGGGTTTCTCGGGGTCCGTGTGGAGCGTGAGGCCGCTGGCAGCTGTCAGCGGCTGAGTAAACAGCGCGTTCGGTTGACTCGGTCCGCGCTGCACACACTGCCGCGCTGTTTATCCTGCATCTCTCCAATCTCGCCAAGTTAGTCTTGCCCGGCAGATAAATATATACTTGTCATCTTGCCCAACGACTCGACATTTCATTTCACCGAAAATTCCCTACCTGCACTCTTCTGCTGACTACAAGAAAAAGCTTAATAACAAACTCGTGCCGGTTGCTTCAACGAAACTTTTAACGGACGTTGTTCGATACGGTCTGACTGCGAATTATTATTATTAATAACAGTGTCTCGGTTGATACCACGATAATAAAAATTTAATAAGGAATTAAATGTCCGTCCTTAACCCGTTCGAAGAAGCCGGGTGCTAAATGGCGTTAATAGCCTATTAACAGCGCCGAAGACACGATAAACAGCGACATTTACCGACAGCGACGGATGCGCCGCGTGCGCTGTGATGCCGATGCCGTCAACAGGCAGGAACTGCGTGCGGCACGCTGTCATTAATGTATTAAATTCCGCGGATAATTTGCGATAATTCCCGCCGGGACTGACCGCCAAAATTCTGCAGTGTAATATTAAATACCCGTAATTATTGGCAAGATTCAAATAGTGCAAATTACGCTTAAATAATCTTCGTAATTAAAATATATTAAATACCCGTAATTGGCCAGAATTAAATATTACCAATTACAGATAAACAATTTCAGTAATTAAAATAAATTAAAATCAGGGCAGGAAATATGATTATGTCAGATCAAATTATGCACCGGTTTCGTGCTACGTTATTAAGGGAATTTTTCCAGCTAATAAACAACCATAATTCCTCGACAATTATCGGAAAATTTAATATGGTTTGATTAATATTTTGCTAAATATATTTTTAGCTTAATCAATAAAATCATTGTTCTAACAATTATTAGGAAACTGACGATGCGCGTTGAACGAATAAATAAGCGCAAAATAAACACCAACGCTGGACGGACGGAAGTCACGTTCCGCCGTGTTAGCAGAAGTGAATGAGCGGGTGAGGGGAGAAAAAGTTGTAGCAATTTAGAGGAAACATTCCTGTCTGGCGACTGAACTACGTAAATTGCCGGTTGTCTCTGCTGCGGCCACTCATCGCTGCAACCTGATACCAGTGCGATTATTTCACTTTTAATAACCCGCAAAAATCCGCTTCAACCGGAAGTTGACGATCAAAGGAAATAAATTATAAATAAAATAAAATCAATGGTAAAAAATAGAGCTTACCGCTTTCGACGTCGAGGAGCGCCGTGGCCGCCGAGGAGCTGGCATCATCCGCCGCGATACTGGACTCGCCGCCCAACTGCAGCTGCGCGGTGCCGGTGCGGCGCGGGCGCATACTTAGCAAGTGGTTGCGCAGGAAATCCAGTTTCGCTTAATTCCAAACCAGGATAAAATATATATTCCGCAGTGCCGTTATCCCAGCGTGCGCCGTGTTTATTCCGTCCAATTAAACATTCCCGCTGGAATGTCAATAAATCCAGCACTGGCCGGAAGCATCCGGACCAATAATTATTATCCACACACTGGCGTTATGATAAACCGGGATGAAGACGCGCTGCTCCGCTTCCGGCTGCTTATGAACGAGATACCGGTTTCTGTACTCCGCGTACATATGTCGATATCGAGCACTGCAAGAACGACAACATGTAGGAAAACTGCACCCGATATAGCAACGACGTTACGGCCACTTCAACCCCGCTCAAATAAACCGCCGTGTTTGCTTTCCCCGTCCGCTGTGCTACTGCGGGCGGTGCAAGCGCGCACGGGGCGCACACGCGCCGGCGATGATGGCCTCATCAGCGTTGTCTCTCCCGCTGCGTGTGCGCCGGGATTAACATTAGCCGCACACCCGATCGCCAACATCCGCTAGCAATCGGCGGTCAGATTAACATCGCGCGTACATGCCGCAGCGGCCGGTAATGAGCGGCTGGCCCGCTCCTGTCAGCTGATCTATTCCCCGGCTGGAACGATGAACAAGTAACAACACAGCCTTGAAACTGACACATTCCAGTCAGTCGATCAGTGTTTTTTTGCGCCCGGGCGCAACAGCTGCGAGTGAACACTTAATACAGCTGTGTCTATCACTTAATGCAACAGCCCATCACAACAACACGCCGTAACGGTTTGTAGGCAGCGTGTAATGCGGTTATGATTGTGATTGTGGTTGAGCATGAAATTGCCGCGGTTTCCGCCTTGTTACGCTGTTACTCGATGGTTTTGGTCGTTAACCGTTTTCCGAACAGCCCAAACCGGCAAACTAGGCTAAATTCACGTACGGCGAATTTAAGGTTGATAGCGCATTAACGTACTTATATACAAGCCCAGCACGGATGAATAATGTCTTAGGATTTCGAGCATGTTAAAAGGTTAATTACATATGTAATAAATAACGACACGATGTTTACTACATTAAGGAGGCACGAACAAAATAAACAGGCATGAGCAGAATCTGTTACTTATTTTGCTCATTCGCAGTTCGCTAATTTCAATGACAATTCGATGTAATAACAATAATTGTAATATAATCTGGGGATATACAAACAGCCCATGTTAAGCTAATGGCCACCATGACAACAAGCTTTCGAGTGACCACTGGACTGTGGGGATTGGGCTTTGCAAAAAACTTGTGATGCAGGAACACTCTCGACACTGAGAGGATTCTGTAGCACTTTAGAACGTGCAGATGGGATGTGTGGAACGGGAGAAAATTGGTTACAACGGCAAAGTGTCGAGGACCCTGGTTACGTAGTTAGTATTCATATAATAAAATTTAATAGCGTCTAAACAATTACGCATAAAAAACTGTTTACTAAAAATATATCTACGGCGTAAAAAAAGTACATAAAAAATGTATATAAAAAATATATGTATATAAAAAAATATATGTATATATGTATGTAAAAACATATATGTGTATAAAAAAATTATATATGCATTAAAACATACATGCATATAAAAAAATATATAGTTATGTGCACACGTAATACATATATGTGCATGTGCTGTGTTTAAAGATATATATACCGGTAAAAGATTGACTACATTGCCGGCCGTGTAATTAGCGCCGTTTCCTCCCAGTTGATTTGGGAGCGGAGCCGCTGCTCCCAGTGCATAGAAAACGGGATTAGCCGGCAATTGAGTGATCATTCAATTAAGCGAGCGCGTTAAGTGCGCTGTTAATCGCACTGACACCGCGCTCAGCCGTCTCTCCGTGAGCGGTGTGGACCGGCACTTAATCCGCGCTGATCACTCGTCCCTTTTCTTGCTTCCTTCCCCGTCAACATGCATCCCCGCCGGACACCGCTACACGGAGTAGCAGCGGCTGCGCGCGGCGGGCTATTTTTATCCGCAATTTCCATTGGCTATGCAGGTAAATTGCCCAAATGAGCGATTACGCGCGGCGCGCTAATCAAACCGAGCCGGTGCGCGCGCGCCATCCAGCGCGCTGTCATCGATCACCGGGTTCCCGTGGATACAATTACACGGACGACAATGCCTACCTTGCTAAGGTCGCTGGCTAATCAAGCCATCAAAATATCACACACAATGAATTAAAAAAAATCCCTCATAATTAAATTTTCCAAAAACCCGTATATTTTTCATTAAATTTACAAGCCGATTTTTCAACTCGTCTCGCAATTTTCTGGATGCTCTGCTCATCCCGCCAAGTATTCCGGGAATTTTTTGGGATGCGGCAGCGGAAACGCGGTTTCCGCAGTTTGACCTTGATGCATATATAGTGAAGGCCGAGCCGCGTTATGCAACAGCGTCGCACAGCTGCGCAGACAGTAATCATTCGGTACTTACATCACATTGGTATATAAACATCGGACGCTGTTTATCCCGCAACAACTGCCAGGTCAGGGCAACGGTCAGCGGCACAACTGCTGGCGTGGACAATATAGGTCAAGTGTTATATGTATAATTAAAATCTCGACACGCAGCGAACGTACTGAAGGCATGCGTGTTTGCGCATAGAAGGAGAAAAAACGGGACAAGTGAGAGAGACGAGAGCCGTGTTTACCGACACAGGGCTTCGCATCAATGGGGAATTAGCGTCGATTCAAGGTCGGGGTCGTGCTGACGGTAGAGCGGATTGACGGTGAATGGAGGCGATAATATAATGTCGGTATATCGGCCGTCATCCGATCGGATCAGCGCGCCGGCCGTCGGCAATCCTTAATCGAACAACACCGATCGATACATCGGCCGCACAGCGCTGTACAGATTATACAGCGCCGCGGCACTTTGTCTAAGCTGCACACAGGTAAGGGGAATAATTGCGCTAATGGAGCGCGGCATGCCGGCGCAGGCACAATGCCTTGTTACGCGGCCGTTGCTGCGAGCCCGGGCCTGAAAAGAGCCGGAGCGGAAGAGACCAACAGGAAATCAGGTGAGCGTGGAGACTCTATTCTCTCGCTCTCTCCCTCTCTCTCTCTCAATAACAACCGGATCAACGCGATACGCGGTGCGCGCGCGTACACCAAAAAATCCCCGACCCCGGCTCTTCCCGTAATCATCCCGGGTTCGCCTGGTGGGACTTCCGGCGGGGAACGGCTGTTCGCTGACGTACAAACCCGGGAAAGGGACGGTGACCTTTGGAATTTTTCACGATCGCAACGCTCGATAGGGTTTTCTCATCAGACGCCGGCGCGATTGCGCGACTCGACGGTGCGCGTTAAGCGGCGTTTGGGGAATTCGGGACGCTGATGGGGAACGTTTCCCCGATCGATGGGATCAGCGAGGGAGACAGTAATGCCGTTGGACAGGCGCGAAAAGTGCGGATAATCAGCGTGTTGTCGCGCGGCGGAATGGGCCGTTGCCGCGCGCGAACGGCTAATGTCGCACACTTGACGACTGCCTTGGGAACACATCAACGCCGCCGGCGACGCTACAGCCGTTGTATTTTTTTACACCGCGCGCAACAGCGTCGAGGTTTAGCGCGTTTACTAAAGCACGTTTTATGCGCAGACTTACCTAATTATCTTCACAGGATGCAAGGGAAATAAATCCAGAAAAAATCAGAGAATAAATACATCAGTGTAGCATCGGATTACAGTATTTTAGTGCCGGGAAGAGTGAGCGTTATTAATGGTGCATACGTGTCCGGAGGAAAGATTAACAGCGCGTTATTCTTGAGAAAATAAACTCGCGGAGAAATATCGGCGCATTGCCAGATCGCGATCGGTTGTGTTGCCGCGTCGGATGCCAATGGAAGAAGCGCGCTGATGATCTTACGCGGAAACATCCGGTGTTCAGTATACAGGCAGCGTTTGACGCAGAACATTTAAATACCGGCATTTGCCTGCGCGTATAGATGAGCGGGGGCGCGCAATGATTTAGTGCAATATAAAAGGCAATTAATTTACATTCCGCTGGCCATCCCGAAATAGCCGGTCGGAAGTGGCTGGTATAGCTGGATATCTGCTGGCGCAGCAGCAAGAAGATGCCCTAACTCAAGCGCATGTAGCGCTCGCTGGAACTACTGTATATGCGTATATGCGATGAGAGAAGAGTTGAGCGGCAACAGCAACGTACACGCTGTTAACATATCGATGTACTGTGTGACTGTGTGTCCCAGCGGAGAGCGGGCAAATTGCTACACGGAGAACGTGCTCGTTACACAGACAACTTCCGGCGGTGTGGTGCAGTGTATGCCGGCGCTGCACGCCAGAAATTAATCATATCTATGGGTGCACATATTGCTGACTTTACATATGTACTGTTATTTTATAATGTGCTTAACCAGTAGTATTTTATTTCTTTATGGCACTTTACGTCACGCCAAACATTACTGGCCTCTTGGAGAGTGGTTGCACGTAATTAATAGCTCTTAATTTAAATCGAATATCCGCTACCAGAACTCAGCTAAAACCACGCTCAGGTATCTCGTTCGCTGAATAAAATTATCGGGAAATGCGGGGTAAAACTGGAAAGGTGGTTTAAATGGAAAATTAAACGAAGTCGATCGATACTGGAAATGTGGCAATTTCGTATCTGGTAGCCGGTATTTAACAGTGGATATACGTTAAGCTTCTCGTCATACTGCTAAAAATGTTTTGTCTGCCGCTCAAGGCAACCTGTGGATAATGTTGATAGTAGATCATCTGATGATCCTAAAGCTTATTTCGGTTTGGTAAGAAATGTAAGCGGAATATGCGAGAGTTTACGCGTTAGCGAATCGGGGTGCAACTGACCCCATGCCCAGCTTTCTTATATTTTAACTCAAATCTTAATGAGACAATAAAAACGCAAACAATAACAACGACATCAAATAACGTGTAGAGCGTAATGCACAACCTAGCCATACAACGAAAAGTCTATTCAAGAAAACCAAAGCTTACCGTACATTAATCGCAATAATCAAAAATTCAAAAATTCGCAACAACAACCGGTCGTCTAAATTGACTGCGTGAAATGGACGTATGCCGACTGCACAAACCACTCGTGACGGCGCACATCGGTGCGGATCCAGCAGTCCACCCGCGCCGGCCGATGATTGGTGTTCTCGTCCATCGTAATGGTCAGCGTGGTGTAGCACACGGGATCGGCCGCTCCGGGCAGCGACAGCGCAGCGGTGATGGTGCCGAGTTGCAAACCGGTAGGACGCAAATTACCGGCGATTGTGTTGAGGTAGTGATACGGCGACGCTACGAAATGCCCGTCGTACTTCCAGATAAAGTGCGCGGCGGTACCCGCCCGGCTGCAGTCCAGGCGGCCGGTGCACGTCATGGAGAAGCTCCACAGCGGCGTGGACACGTTGCGCATGGGCGCAACGAAGACGTCTTGAGGGCGCAGTTTCGGCTCTAGCTCGAACTGCCGGAGGACGGAAAGGTCACCACTGGTGGTCTCCGCTAAAAGGTCACCTTTCGTCAGAAGACACTCTACCGTCCCGGCCGCCTCGCGGGTGACGTTGTGGATCAAGAGAGAGCTGGTGCTAGCGCTGGACGTCAGTCGGTAGTAGTGACCTTTCGTGGAGTATATCACCACATCGACGCCTTGGATGGTGGCGTTGTGGTGGCGCCAGACGATCCGTTGAACCGGTTCGGCGTTGCAGGAAAGGCTCGCCGTGTCTCCCAACGGGACGCGCACGGTGTTGGCCGGTGGCGCCTCCCCGGTAGTCTCGTTCTCGAAGGCCGGCAGGATGATAACGTTGTCGGTCATGTGGGCTTCGGCTTGCTGAACTGCCTTGGCGGCACGCTGCACTGCAATGCATCGAGGGGAGACCCAAAGAAACGTTCAATGCTCTGTCGGCCAAAAAAAGGGCACCAAGGACAACTTACGTGGTGTCGGTGGTGTGATCGGGCAGCTTTGTCCAACGTGTCCAAGAATCACAGCCAGCAAGAAAATGCTATAAACGTAATGTACGGAGTCAACGTTTATGATGGCCATTGCGCGAGATGACGCGCAAATGATTCCGGCAGCGTCAGCTGTCAGAAATGCCAGCCGACATGCACCCAGAGATAACGCTGCACCGGACATGTTTCGTCCGGCGGTGAGGAACTGCAGTGCGCCGGCAGCGCGTACTTGAGTGGTGAAACGGCATTTCGTGCGCTTGCGACCTTTGGAGGAATCCCGCGACGTCCGCGATGATGTTCTGCAACATTGGTTATTACTGCAGCGGATTGATGGCAAGGTGAAGTCTTATTATAATATTAATTATATATTGAGTGTGGCGTACGGATGTGTGTTGTTCAGAATTAATCGGTTGCCAGGCAACGTGGAAAAGGTGCTTGGTAATCCGGCAGTTGCGCCTGTTGCTGACTGTCTAAATACCCGGCTAACCGCTGGCGTATGCTGTCTTCTTGTTGAGTGTAGTACAATTAGGCATTCGAATCCTTCAGAATTCTAACGCGTGGTACCGTTGAGATGTTCGGTGGCATTTCTTATACAAAAACACCGTGCAGTGTGGCCGACGTTGGGGATGTTCGCTGATGTGAACAAGCAGGATACAATCTGAGGAGTCGCTGCTTTTCGGTGCTCAATCCCCCCACAAGCAACCATATAGTCGGACGGTGTAGAAGTTTAAAACTACAGGGCAGTAAAGTCGTCTTATTGAAAGGCCTGTACGATTGATATGCCGACAAGAGAAACGGGAATAACGCCGCAGCGCAGAGTATGCAGTGTATGGTGAATCTCCCACTGAAATAATTTACAGTAGAAGTATATGTGTACCAGTGAAATGCGCAGCATTGCTGGCATGGACTTATAATAAAAGTATATTGCACCAGTATTATTTATTCAAATATTATTTATTACCTATCATTACAATTTACGTAATGCATTGGTTTTCTTACTATAAGTAATATCAGTCAGTTTAATTCAGTGTGAATACAGACAGGAAAGCATCGCTTAAACCAGAATAACTGGTCCCCGTTGATGTGAGACGGGACTGACATCCATAAAACTATTAAATATTTTCCTAATAATTAGTATTATTAGCTGTATTACATATTACTAAGTATTACACTACTGTTATTTCATAAATACGATAAACAACTACGTACTTTCAAGGGGCGTTTTGTTATAATTATAATTACTTTAATTATTTATTTATTTATTTAAATGTTGCTTTACTCATTTTATCCCAATTAATTCCGTGATGGAAATTATAACTGGCCGACTTCTGCGCTATATATGAAACTGCCGCTCAGTAGTGACTTTTGGTAATGATCGGCACGGGGTGTGCATGTTCATTTTGGCCGGAAGCGAGCGTAGAGAGCCACGCGCCAGTGTTGGATATGATCGAAATGTCGGGCAGGCGTGCATCCGGCAGCGGAAGACAGCTCTTCCAGTTCCAGCTGCACAGGCTCGTTATCCACGGACTGATAGTATGGTATCATTGCTCGTTGAGGTATGCTGCAATATGGAAGCTGACAGTGGTCACTGCGTTGACCTGCCCAGCGGATCCACTTCCTCAAGGCCTTAACAACGACAAAAGAAATAATTTTACCAAAATCGTAAAGACTCTAACAATATCGGATAAATAAAAATGAGAACTAGCTGCATTAGAAACGTGGGGTCCGTTGTACGTACCGCGGATGATTAGAGGCGCGATACTGTCGCGCTGGCACCTCAACAGATCCGCGTATCCGCTGGTCGTCGCTGACACACAAAGATTATCCTTTGGCAATCTGCGTCAGCGTCTGATTCATTTAGAGTTTACACGTTGTGATTGCTGGAAACAGGTGTCCTGTACAGGCACAAAGCAACTACACTATGTGGAATCGTCAAGAGGTCGGGACAAGATGACGATGTTAAAGGTTACCCCGTAGTCGAAAACGGCTTGGTGAGGAAGCCGACATGCTTGATGGCAGTTCCACATGACGGACGGATTGTGCGCGATAGGTGAGGCCGAAGTGCTAACGGAATTTTTATATTTCTCGATATAATGTAATTACGTCCTTCAATAAGACGCAAATGCGCTCTATCTATATTAGGGATAATTGTACATGCATAACTTATGAACTGACCGGAGTTACCGTTAAAGGTCACGAGTGACTGTGGCGTGGCACGGGCAGGCTTAATTACGGCGCCTCGTCAGTTCTTCTTGCCCGGAATTCCTTTTTGCCAGCGCCTTCGTATTGATTCTTGTTGTGCACCGTGGCATCCACTAGAGCTATAACATACCGAAGAATGACAACCTTCAGTTGAACGCTTGTTTGCTACGAGTATAACACGAGCATTCAATTGATACACTTTTGCCACTATTTGAAGTTTGAACTGGTATCTGGTATGATAGCATATCAGTTCAAATAATGGGAAAATTGGGAAAATTCTTTGCGTTGTCACTCTTTCTCCTCTCTTTATCATTTCGGCTACTGATAAAAAATATCTTCTTGGGAGGCATTTGGCAGATCCGATCATCTGGCTAATCCGATGCAACATCCGATGCAATTCAGTTGTTTCCATTGGTTTATTGGTGGCACGCCGGTCGCCCGTGCACCCAGCAAACCAATGGAAACAACTGAATGCACAGCATTTATCAAGCGCAGGTTCTTTCTTATACTGATCATTGCTGATGTAGCGAACTGAAACATAAGAAAAATAGAGCACAATTTGTGCTCTAATTTCAGCACAAATAACAAGAACACAAACTTCAGTGTTCTTGTTATATGTGCTGCACAAATAGCAAGAACACTGTGAAGTTTGTTGCAACACAAATTCGTCGACTGCGGGTGATGCAGCATTTATAATCTAAGATGTATTGATCGAGGGGCGCGTGCGCGAGCGGCTTACAGTTACTTACTGTACAAGTAATCCTTAAATACCACCGAATAGACGACAGCATTCCGGCTGCACTTGTTTTCTTCACCCTACAATAATATCTCTCGATAGCGGATCGGAAGGCGCAGCAGCGCACCACCCCCGTGATCTGCCTATTTCTAGACTGCAGACAAAAGAGGTTTTTCACCGACACCACCGGTTATCCGTTAACGGGTCTAGTTAACCAAGCCAATCCTTCCAAGAATTTGACAAACAACATCGCGGCAGAAAGCTGCTGATCACAGTCACGGATAATCGCATGAGCGTTGTCTTATTTACTATCCTGCCCGCTTTACTTGTAAGCTGGAGGATGCCGCGGGCAGTTTATCTGCATGCTGCCACCGACCAGCACGGTCCATGTCCGGCTGGGAGTTGACGGTGACCTTTGCCGGCTCAGCCGTGCTGCCACGTAAGCCAACAGTGACGCCGTTGTATTGGTGCAGCACTTGTTTTCCTTGTGCCTTCATTTCGTCACCACTATATTATAACCTGCTGCCGCGGCAACCACGTCGACATCTTCCCTGTGCCCATGCGGAGGCATCATTCGATTTCGAGGCTAGGGCGCTGTGCCAGTGCGCCATACATCACCTGTGACGGCAGCTCGTACATCCCCGGTCTGCAGCACAGCCCTTGTCTCGGAGCGCGGCGCTGCCGATCCCTACTGCGCCACCACGCTGCTGGTATATTCAGGATTTGACGATGAACGAGCTGCCCATGAAAACATAAGTAACATTTTATTATACAAGTGTTTCAAATTATAAAAACAAATTAAGGAAAGTCGATTCCGTGAAAAGCAAACTTAAGTCCTTAACTACTTCTGAATTCGAAAACTGTTCCAACGTATCAATCACACACTGACTAACAGTTCCAAAAACGATAACCTGAAACAAATGGAAATTCATGAGCGCGAAGTCCCAGGAACTGATCATTGACGAGTCGCCACAAAATTATTGTGCAAGAAGGAAACGTCTAGTGCGCATAACTTGATAGGACAAGGCGCGAGCAGAGAACTCGTTTTCGTGCAGTATGAGACTTGCGCCATGTGTTGCAGAAGCAGCGGTTGTTGATTCGCACGGCCAAGAGCAAACGTTCCCAGAGTGGACTAGCGACTCCACGCGCCTATGGTCCAACCAGATCAGGGCCGACAACCATCGCCACCCGTGTTGACGTCAGCGCAACGGTTGGCTTAATGCAGTTAGGTGTGCAATGAGAAATTGTTGTCTACAAATTCAAATGAAGTGAAGTATATGTCTGCCTGACCGAGTGGCGTCCAGCGGCTGTTGGATTCGTCTGGTCGAAGGCATGGGCACTTGACAATGCAGCACGGCCGGCGGTGTGCTTTCTCTGCTCATCTGTACACTCTGTATTATGCCTGCGCCGACCCGGTTTGTGCTGTTTTCTTCTATTGATCCTGATTCTGCAACAGCCCGTCGCAGCGGTTTGGTTGACAGGATCCAGATGTGTAACTGTTTGATACTGACGACATGATGGATCAGAAGCACAGCGTCATATTTGATAAAAGCGATAATGTGAAAAAAGAAAAGTCAGCAGACATACAGTACAGTACTACATACTGTAGAGCAAGCCCGTCTCACAGGAGTTGCACGGCTGTAGCCGGAAAAATTGAAACATGGGCTTATTGTTAGGCACGCTGCGCCGCTGCAATTTCATCTCATAGCCTGTAGCCTGATGGCAAATTATGCACCAATGACATACAAACACAAACCAATCTGGATTTCGGACAAGTTCGGCAACAAACAGGGTGCGCTATCCTTCAAAATGGTACTGCAAAATTTGGAAGTTTTGCACTGTTTAAATGGTGCTGTGCAAATTGACTTAGTCAAATTGCACATCACAATTTGCACATCTCATCCCAGTAGTCAAATTGTAAGTATCATCACAAATTGCCCGCCATAGCCATGCTGGTACTGGCCGCCATGACCTGCAATCCGAGATGCTAAAAGCTAAAAGCGGGTAGACAAAGGCCAGCCAATCACAGCCATGCAGTGGCATCATCAATTAAGGCTGCCATTTTCGTCGTCAGCAGCGAAAACATGCCTCGGAATGAAAATTACCACAGAACCCCATTCTGTAATTTGTACTGTTGAATGTAGTATTTTGCCCTGTTCAAGGACTGACTCGCAAAACATCACAAATTCGGGTTTTTAGGTTTCTTGTCTGATCAGGATATTGAGAGGTAAGTGTTTGGGAAAGACGGAATATTCTGTCGAAGATTATTCCGCTGGACGCTGGCTATCATTGAGAAGCGAAGCGATGCCCAGACTTGTGCACGAGGTTTAGGGAACATTTTCAAGGTTCTTAATGTGGCAGATGCAGAGATTTGCATTTCTCTGTTGCCCGGGTACGGGAATCCAGAGAGTGCCCATGTCCGCATTGCGAAAAATGTTGAAATACCATTAAAAAACTCCTCTCTTTTCTCAAGTCCCTTGAGTAAGGCCAGGGGCGTAATACGGGATGGGGGGGTGTCCACCGCCATTTTGTGGAACTCCCCTTTTGCCAAATGCTGTTGACCCCTCTGTGACATTGAGGCGTTGGCATTCCCTGATCCCTGTCAAATTTTATTTTAGGGGTTTTGACACCTGCTGTCCAGTTTTCCCGTCGGACGAAAATGAACAGCCTTCTCGTACTGCTACTGCTGGTCAGTGTTTCGCGATGCGCCGTCAACGGATGTCCTGCAGGCGGTCCGCACCCGGGTAGGACTAAGCTCTAATATGGGCTGCAGCTTTTTGTCGCCCGCGGCTGTCAGTGTCGTTGCCGTAGAGACTAGTGCAAATGGAAGCATTTTTGACTGTTCAGGATATTTCGTCTTCGAGTAGGCTGACATAATTACAAATTAATTATGTCCGTGTTGCACTGCAGTACAGCGCCCGCGTGCCTCACTGGCGGTGGAGCCGGCCGCACGCCACATTCCTGACCGCGTCATCGACTTCTCCGCCCGAGAGGACGCCCCAAGCACCGCACCGACGTCGACGGCACAGCCAGCGCCGGATGTGGTCCGTGCCGAGGTGGGAAGCACGGCATCCCTGTCCTGCCGCACCGCCACGCCCGAGCGGATCGTCTGGCGCCACCAGAACACCACCACCCACCCTGTTCCGCTGGGCCGGGTTGTGACGACGTATTCCCCCAACGGTCACGCCTGAGCACACGCGACCGTTCGCAACATCAGCACCTTCTTCATCGACGTCCGCCAGGACTCCGCCGGGCCGGTGGTGTGTATGCTGCCTTGCGGCGGTGACCTTTGCGTCTTCCGCACCTTTCGCCTGCAGCTGGGACCGCCCGAACGGACCGCCTGGGACGACGCCTTCCCGGCCATGCACAGCGTGTCCTCGCCGAACGGCAGCGTCTCCGTGACGTGCAGCCGCCGTTTCGACTGCAGCCAGACGTCGCCGGTACTGCATTTTGCATGGAGGTACGACGACTACTACGTGGCGACGCCTCATCGCGCTCTGCTGAGCGGGGACATCCCTGGTCTGCGCAACAGCACCGTCACCTTCAACGTGTCAGCGCCGGGAGCTCCTGATCCCTTCTGCGCCAGCACGCTGACCATCATTATGAGGGAGGAGGCCCATCCCCGCAATGCGAGTGTGGGGTGCAATCTCCGCACCCATGTCCGCAGAGGCCGGTCGTCCAGCCGAATAGTGAACGTCTATTTCGGGCAGCCGCTGCAGTAGACGTCGTACGCCGCGACCACCTCGACAGTGTCGTGCTATATAATGCATACATGGAGCTTCCATGACACAGTGGTTTAAAGAAAGGTCTGCTCTGAATGAACCACACAGACACAGTGAGAAGATATCGTGCCGCCCTGGTAGTTAGAAGTACGTTTTTCACCATGCATACTTCTATCGGAGTTGGTTGTTTTTGACATTAGTGAGGTATGTTGTCAGGTCTCTTCTGTTGGCATTCTGCTACATATCCACATATTCCTTTGCTGTCTTCATCTACATAGTACAAGGCTAATAAAAGTGATTTAATCCAGTGCGCAATAATGTCAACAGTCAACCATTAAATTCGTGTCTGGCCACGCCCATTGGACCATTGCCGATGAAAGTATTTTTTCAAGTGTTCCTCATACCTATTCTGTCTTCAACCAAAAGATGAGATTTTTCTGAAGGGGGACGTGGTGACCGAGCCCTGGTTAGTGTTACGTCCCTTGTGTTGGCATTCTGCTGAATATCCAGATTTCAGATCTTTTGTTGCTGTCTGCATCTATTACGAGGTCAATGAAAATGATTTAATCCACTACGCTTTAGTACTGGTCTAAATAATATTTTTGACTTTATCTTGGGCGCTGATTAGGCATGCAAATACGAAGATACCACAAAAGAAAAAGACGGAGAAGCAGCTCAATCAGAGTTGGTTGCTTCAGCTTCAAGCAACGTCGTTTAAATATTTTTTTATTTTATTATTCCGTCATGGTTGCCGAATGCCGATACGACAGCCTAGCTGAGGGTGCAATTCATACAAGATGTGCAAATTAATAAAAACATGTCAGTCTCATTGATTAATTACTAGTGTAAAATACTTGAAGAAAAATAAATCAGGCGCAGAATTCGCCACCATCCATCGCAAGACGGACTGAGCTGGAAGCTGACAAAATATGGTTGGAAAAAAAGCGGAGAGCACCTATATATGCGGCCACAACCCCGGTCATTTCTTTTGGTCCGGTGGGTGTGGCGTGAACACTGCTGCAGTTGTCTGACGATATCTAGTCGTAGTCGACACTCGACATCCTGCTACGGCGCGTAATTAACGTATGCCGACTGGACGAACCAGTCGCGGCGGTGGACGTCGGGGCGCAGCCAACACTCGACGCGCGCCGACCGCGGAGTACGAGTATCGTTCTCGCGCATGACCACGGTCAGTGTGGTGGCGCAGAAGGTGTCCGCCCCTCCGGGCGCCGACGCGTTGTTCTTGACGAGGATGTGGCTCAGACCGGGGTAGGGCCGGCGGCCGGTAATGTCGAACAGGATGGGATAGGGCGCCCAGACGAAATGCCCCTGCACCTTCCAGATGAAATACAGCTCGGCATGCGTCTGGCTGCAGTCCACGCGCCCGCTGCACGTCATGGAGAAGTTGCGGTACGGCGTGGACACGTTGCGCAGGGGCGCCACGAAGGCGTCGGCGGCCGTGCGCAGCTCCGGCTGCAGATGGAAGGTGTCCCACGCGCATATGCCGCCCCCGCCGCAGGGCACAAAGCACACCACCGTCCCGCCGGAGTCGCGGGTGACGTTGTGGATGGTGAGATGGCTGGTGTTGCCGCTGAGCGTGTGCCGGTAGCCGTGACCTTTGGGGGAGGCGGTGACGGTGTCGTCGGCGACGAAAGCGCCCTGATGTTGCCAGAGGATGTGCTGCGCCGATGCCGAATTGGGGTCCGAACAGACAAACTGCGCCGCGCCCCCCAACGGGACTCTGACGATCCGGGACGGCCGGGGTGTGAAGTACGGCGGTCCCTCCAACTCAGGCAGGCTGATGACGCCGTCGGTCATGTTGGCTTCGGCCCGCCGCACCGCCATGGCGACACGCTGAACTGCAGTATCCGGGTGCGGTGGCCCGATTGCGCCGCCACTCCCTTCATTCGTGCCGCACTCCGACATGCTGACCATTATAGCCAGTAAGAGGATGCTGTTCCTCATTGTCCTGCGGGATTCGTTCATCCGGTTTGGCAACATTCACAAATTAATGGTCTGCCGTTTCAGGATGCTAACGCAGGTAGAAATATTTATCTCAAACTTGTACAAGCAAACGCCATTTTAACGGGTCAAGCAGACGGTTGCCTGATTCTGTCATCGGCCAAAAGTTTAAAAAGCCAGCAAGTGCATGATACAGCGTGACCGGCATCGCTTCAGTTGATGTTCAAAGGATTAATTAGCTGGACAGAAACAGTCACATGCTGATACCGTTCAGTCCTGTGTGCTTAAGAAGAATTTAATCTGATGTTATCGTATGAGTACGACGAGCGGTATAGATTAGAACAAGCTCTAATATTATTACCATATTAAATGACAGTATGTATATCTGGGAAGTTGATAACAGCAGTACTGTTAAATTTTGTCGACTGTCGCCGGCTTACTTAACGTATGTACTTGCGTACATACGATGGCCTATGAACAGTCTAAAAATAGCAGTCTCGTCTAGAGTCTTAGTCTAAACATATCGTTATCGCTATCTGCAGTTTGCAGTTTGCACACTCCACAGCGTCCACATCCCGGTCAAATCTGTCGTTAACCCGGACGGCTTGTAAACTTTACTGTACACGATCAAGATACATGAACCGCTCAGTGATAACTTTAGCATAACGCTGACCAATAAGCAGAGAAAACAGACGGCGTCTTAATCAACAGAAACAGTTAATTACGTGATGATACAGAGGATGTTTGAACATCCGTGGTGTAACATGCCGCCGATAGATGGAGCAATCGTGCAAAAATATCGGGATCGGATCACACGGTCGGCTCGTTGCCTACTCGTAGTGTTGCCCGTTATTTTCACCTCTGCGCTAAAACTTTTCGACCGGACTGTAATAAAAAAAGATGAATATTACTTGCGGGCTCCTCAGTCCCGACAGTCGCGGGATTTCTCTAACTGAAAGCTTTTAAAAAGATCCGACGCCATAACCACATCGACCGTGGTGCACAACTGCGTCACGAGACTGTTGTTTGAGGAATGGCAAATGGTGTTGTCAGTTTTTTTTTTCAAATTTCCTCATTAGCGAGATCTGAAGATTATAGGAAGGCCGGGCATACAGATAATACAAGCCCATCCGGAAACAAGAGCACAACTATACGTGAGAAATCACCGTAGAGATCGGCTTAAGCCATATACACGGCATGCGGTGATTTATCACGTATAGTTATGCTCTTGTTTCCGGACGGGTTTGTGTAGATCTTTATCTTAGTCGAAAGTCATCGAAAGTTATCGGGCTTTATGAGTTTGCTGCGACTACTCCTGAAATACTTGCTAGAGCCGTGGTTACAAATAAACGGCTGCGCACTGGCTTCCCACTACCTGAACCTTTTATTCGCAACGGAGAAAACGTTTTTGAAAAATGAACACAAATCTGTGCAGTGTCGTCTGGTAACCATAATACTGCAGCGGATATGTTGGCTTTAACCCACAGCATTAAGTTATCGATATTGTCGGCCTGCCTTCTTACAGGGATCCAGACTTCACCGATTATTTTCAGATTTTAAAATGGATTTTAAAACTTTTGAAATTCATTTTAAAATTTGAAAACATCCCAACACTGGTTTGGGGTGAGAACGATCGTCATGGTTATGTGCATTTATGCATGTGCAAAATTTGAAGAGATCGGTCCGTAATGGGACTTCCGGTACACCGGAATGCATTTAAACTTTTAGAATTTTGTAACCTAATAACTCCGCAACCGGATGTTGCGCCAAACGCAATTTACATCTACATATACAGTGCTTTTGCCTGTTGAGGGTCATGGATTCAAGCCAGACGAGCAAGCTGTTATATGGTCAATTGTAATCCGATCAGTCGAACAGACCCATTATTGAGTGGAAAGCATAAGTAAAATTCATAAAATGGTGTAGAATCAAACCCTTAACAATATCACAAGATCACGTAACTAAACACAGAATATGTGCGATAGAACAGTAACATGTGCTGTGATAAGGCAAGCGGAATTTACAACAAGGCGCTAACATTTTGGTAGGACTAGAGACCACTTACGGGCGCTAACACAGCTTCCGCAGAGGCATAGACCGACTTATCATAATGCGTCGCGGCCGATCATGCATGCACACTTAATTCCTCTTATAGCTGCAAATGAGAACCACTTGCCTGGTAGCAACTATTGTTTCGTCCTACCAGAGGCTCTAGTTTTAGACTGTTCAGATACACAATCATATAGACTGTTATCGCATGTATAGTGTACTATTACATACGTATTTGGCCGTCGGCCCAGCCGCTATTCTTCCCTGATGCAGTACTGTATCTGTACTTGATACTTAAAGCTAGGCGCAGCCGACCACAGCATACTTCCTAATGTAAAGCATTCCGATTCGTATTTACATTTCTTTTGTCGTGTTCGTAAGATGCTGGAATTTTCTTTGCTCAGCTGACCAAACTTAATAGCATGCATGTGGCTGTTTCGCACTAATTGGCTGCCCCAGCAGTCGAAGCGAAGCCAGTCGCGCATCTCACAGATGCTAGCTGTTGGAGTTTAGGCTGATGATAATACTGATGGATGTACTCGAGTAGGCCTTTTAACAGTGATATGCCCGATATCATCAGATATGTACTTGTGTATTACATACAACACGAATGTACTGCCGATACTTTTTCAGTAGATGTTACTAGCGAGTGTTAAGGAATAAGGATAATTCTGGACAGCGCTACACAGAGTCACAGACCGTCCCCCGTTAGCATCTTGCAACGGTTGACCATTTCCCGTGTTGCCTAACCGGTTAAGCGCATCCCACGGGACGATGATGAGCAGCATCCTCTTTCTGGGAATGCTGGTCAGCGTGTCGGAATGTGGCTTGGATGACGGTCCAGTCGGGCCACCGAACCCAACCCGTAAGGACGTTCAAGTGCCCAGCTGCGTGCAGATATATACTGTATATTCAGTGAATTGGGCGCCATGCCTTTGAGCGGCCAGGCTTCAGTTTTTTTGTTCCCGAATCACTTTCCTTCCGGTCTTTTGTTTTAGCATGTTAAGCGCAACTTACTCTTTATAAAGCACTCGAAAATTAGTTGAACCGTTTTTTCCTTATTCAGTTTGTAAAAATTCGGTGAGGAAGCACTTAAGCTAGGCCACGCGAGGCACTACACTACGTCAATCTCTGCAGCGAACACTTTGTTCAAGCCGTAAGTTATAAACTTTTTTTTTATTTGAGCCGGAAGAAAAATCAAAAGTAGAGTAGATTAAAAAAAGTAGATTCTGGAGCAGGAGCAAAAATAAAGTAGATTCTGGAGCAAAACTTATCAAGCTACGTCGTCCTGCGTCCATTCACTTAACCTTAACATAGTTGGCCAATTGACTAATACTAATAATTAGCGCGTGCGTGTTATAATACATCCATCATTTTTTCCCATAGTTCAGCGTGTGGCCGAGGCGGTGAAGCGGGCCGAAGCCAACATGGCCGACGACATCATAACCCTGCCGGAGCTGGAGCTGGAGGCGAAACTGCTGCCGTACGTCGCACCCCGACCCTCCCGTATAGTCCGTGTCCCGCTGGGGGGCGTGGCAGAATTCGTCTGTTCGAACCCCAATTCGGATTCAGCTCAGCTGGTTCTCTGGCGCCACCAGAACAACACCATCCGTGCCGACGCCCGGCCGTGGACCTCCCAAAGGTCACGGATACCACCAGACGTCCCGCGGGAACACCAGCTACCTCCGCATCCACAACGTGACTCGTGACTCTGCCGGGACGGTCGACTGCTTTGTTCCTGTGGCAACGTCGGCATCATCCTAGCTTGCGGACTCTACACCTTCCTTCTGCAGCCGAAGCTGCACGGCCGGCGACGCCTTTGTGGCGCCCATGCACAACCTGTCCACGCCCACTGGGAACTTCTCTGACGTGCACCGGCCGCGTGGACTGCAGTCAGACGGACGGCGCACTGCAGTTTAGCTGGAGGGTGGACGGGCATTTCGTCTCGGCGCCCTATCCCATGCTGTACGACATTTACGGCGGCGGCCTGAAACCCGGTTTGCGCCGCGTCAACGTCATCGGCAACGCGTCGGCGCACGGGCGCCGGACACCTTCTGCGCCACCACACTGATCGTCGGCATGCGCGAGAACATTGCTAGTACTCCGCAGTCGACGCGAGTGGAGTGTTGGCTGCGCACCGATGTCCAGAGTCGCGAGTGGTACGTCCAGTCGGCGTACGTGCACTACACGCCGTAGGTGGACGACGCACGACTGTCCGTCTGACAGAGAACATCAACGGCGTCGATGCCATACCCTTGGCGACGAAGTGAACCAACCGCAGCTGAACGGAAGTGCGGCCGCGTACCAAGCATTCTCGGCTTTTCTAACTTTATTGCAAGCTTAATTCTTTTATCCGCCGTTCTTATGGTTCCAAGCATTTTTTCATTGGTGTGTTTTGTCTTACGGTCTATTAATTTTCCATTAAAATGTTTGAAATTAATCAATAGGCACAGATTTGGGCATAGTCGGGCCTTCAGCTTTAAAGGCTATACAGTAACAAGAAATAACCTAATGACGAATTAAAAGTACTCGTATCTGTATAGCATGGTAAGGGATCCATCAAAGTAAAGAACTTACGATTTTAATAAGCATAATGAAGATGTTTGTCATCATCGTCCCTCGGACCTCGCAACGGGCCTGGCTATGCAACTTCGTCGATCCGAACGGCAAGATTAGATTTGAGAAACTACTCGTACAAATGGAAGGATGAATGAAATTTGACCTACTAAGTTTTTTTTTACTGCAGTATTCTGCTGCATTTCCAAGGAGAGAAACGGGATGAGTAGAACCAAAGATAAGGCCGCTTAACGAAATGAGGCCAAAACCATGGCGCAGATGTGAGATGATTACAATTCATATAAGGGTAGGCTGCGTAGCATATATTTCCAATAGCTCGTTAGGTTAGTCAATTAACAGAAT
This sequence comes from Paramacrobiotus metropolitanus, assembly GCF_019649055.1. NCBI lineage: Eukaryota > Metazoa > Tardigrada > Eutardigrada > Parachela > Macrobiotidae > Paramacrobiotus > Paramacrobiotus metropolitanus. The sequence goes on along the minus strand of NW_026570420.1, from coordinate 2,234 downwards.
AACAAGCCTGCGCTGGTAGATATTAATTAAAAATTTCGAATTTACACATTGAAGAAACAACCAAAATCATTACTGTCACTTCCAAGTTCCAACTATCGATCGCGCGTTTAATGTACCCAAGACAGCGGCCGCATTTCCTCTAACAACAGCGAGACTAAAACATTGTCTAAGGGAGGCAGGGTTAGTCAATGACCGTTATACCACTGCTGAGTGCTCCACATTATGTACTCTACAGTAATGAGCAAACAGAACCCAGTAAGAAGGTTAGGAGGCAAAGGTCACGAAAAGTGCTGGTAGGCCGATCGTGCATGGCGCTGCAAGTGTATAAAGGGCGCCGGCTTAAAGGGTTGCGGGGAGACGCGGTGGGTAGCGGCTAAAGGCGGTGGATGCGGGTCAGGAATGCCGGAATCGGCGGTTATAAACTTAAAGTGGAGATACCTTGTTTCCTTGACGGATGATAATTATTGTTCCCGCGCTCGCTGAGTATGAAACGATAGTCGTGCGAGTTGGCATGAGATGAAATTGTGCATTAATATTACTACCGGAAATTGGCAGGGGATAAAGGTGGCAGTGGCACCTGCCACTGGCAACTACCGGCAGTGGCAGTTGCCACCCCGTGTTCTGGCAAGCGATAAAAGGTGGCAGTTGCAGGAAACGGTAAAACTTAGTTTTGTTTCTGCAAAAAATTTGGAGCAGCTAATGCGCCCCGGTTATATCGGTTGAGAAATAAACATAAAAAACCCCAGTGCTCATAAAAACAAACGACTTTAATATTCTGGCAAAACCTAAGAGACCTACAGTAAGGGCTTACACATTTAAGAAACCAAAGAAACATAATAAGCTCAGCAAGCTAAAAGCAAGAAAAAAGCTCAAAAGCTTTCGAAAACTGAAAAAAGGTGGTACTAATTTCTAGTTACGGAAATGGTTCTGGTAGTGGCAGCGACGGCGATGCTGGCAATCTTAGTGGCGCTGATGCTGGTCGTAAGGTATCATCCCATTTCGCCAACGGGACATTTCGCCAACCGGGTGATTTGCTCCCGTTTACTGAACTACAGTACTTTGCTATAAGACATCGTATTTATGCCATTGGCATTAATGCACACGGCTCAACGCTGCAATGACGTACAGATTGTACATCGTATAATGTGATTCGAAACTGAGCTGCACATGAACAATTGCTGATGTAAATGAGTTCGACTCGAAATCATTACTCAGTCATATGCATATTATGAGCAAGGCTGATTAAGCGTAAAATCGAACCCTCAGTGCCACATCTTATATGCGCACAGAAAAGCCGTTGGATAATCTTCAATTTCGTATTAACCACAATTTTCCAGGTTTTTTGTCTACGTATTTATAGCAGGGCACAGATAATTAACTGCCTAGTTAATTATGACGGAAATAACGTTTTCTTTTTCAACCGCAAAGACAAAGTGTTAAATTACAAAGGTTATGAGTATATCGAATTCTGGAAACGCGCAGAAGACAGAACGGAGAATTGTCAGAACTGGCGTTGCCGAGAAAGGACCCACTGCAGTGCTCGTTTATATTATGCCGATGGCGCAGCTGTTGAGCGCGGCCAGCATTCTCATGCCCCGGATGTCATAAAAGTTACTGCGAAATCAACTAGACAGGCGTTAAAGGTTCGTGCAACCAATACAGTGGAGCGACCACGGCAGATTATTGATGAAGTTCGCGCCGGGATGCCTGTATATGCTGCAGTAAAAATGTCTTCTTACAACGCTCTTGCCAAAACCATTGGACGCCAAAGAAAAGCGGAAGGTATCCCTACCGGTCGTGTAACTTGGCGGATATCGATGGCAGTTATTTTCTGAAAGAAACAACGCGCAATGAATTCGTGCTAATTGCCGATACTGGTGCAGAAGACATTCATCGGATTATTGTGTTCGGAGATCCGAAATGCTTCGATTATCTGGAGAGAACAAATGTTTGGCTCAGCGATGGCACCTTCAGCGTCAGCCCGCCTGTTTTCACGCAGTTGTACGGTGCATGCTGATGTTTGTGGTGCAACGGCTCCGCTTATTTATGCGTTGTTGCCAAATAAATGTGAGCTCACTTATCGACGCTTTTTTACAATTATCCGTGACGCACTGATGCAGAAAGGTGGATCTGAAGAAGTCGGACCCGAATACATGTTGATGGATTTCGAACAGTCGGCTGTCATTGCGTTCCGAAATGTTTTTTACCACGTCAAAATTAAGAGGTAAAATTAA